>NC_084987.1:4193818-4216318 GCF_963691925.1 Scomber scombrus | reverse complement strand
CCTCCTCTTCCTCCCCCCTCCTCCTCCTCTTCCTCCTCCCATCAACACACACCTGTATGATTCTGGTATTATAAGTCGTTTCTATCATAAGCTTCTTCTTATTTGTCTCTGTTTCTTTTTTTTCTTTTTATTTCTGTACACATCGTTCGACTTAAGCTATATAAACATATACATAGATGAATATATATATATATATATTTACACATGCATACTTCCCACTTTGATGTACTGTGAGGAGTTATGAGCCAACCACCAGCTGAGACCCATTTCCTCCTCCCCCTCCTCCCCAAAAGCGCTACCTTCCACTTTTTTGGAGAATGATGCCATGCTGTTTGTTGTTCACTTTCATACCGATTTTATACGTGAGATCAGGACTAAAAACTGTTGTTCCTCTCTTCTCCTCCTCTGTGCTACGATCATGTGACGTGTCCCACCAGCCTGCTTACCCCCCCTCCTTTCCCCCTCCCCCTCCCCCCCCTCCTCCTCCTCAAATCTTGTATTTTATAAGCCTTGTATAAGGTTTTATTGTTTTGAGGATTCTCCCGCCATTTTTTTAAAACTCTTTTTCTCAATATTCATGTTGTATATTCTGTCTAACCCCTTTAACTCCAAACGCTCTAACACAAGTCAAGCTTCTCTATAACGGCATATTTCCGGTATTTTTAACGTTCAGATAGCACTTTAAAAAAAAAAAAATTTTCTTGTGCGATCATGACGTAGATTTTTGGGTTTTTTCTTGTTTTTGTTATTCATCACTCGGACACTGAGCAATAAATCCTCTTCACAACTTAAAACCAACATGTTCCTCAACCTTCACCCCTCCTGCTCCCACTACTAACCACCCCCCCCCCCCCCTTCACACCTCCGTTAACTAAAGCTAACCTTAGTTACCCCCCCCCCCCTTCTGCACTAATGCGTGTCTCACAATCTGCTCCGGTGCAATGTTTCCACTCGCTCAACATTTCCCTCTGCCTCCGTATTTATCGACCTTTTTATTTCTCAGATGGAAGATTGTTGTTTTTTATATATATATATATATATTTACACATACATATATATATATATATATAAATATAATTGTTAGTATTAATACTACTCTCTGACATTGTCGTTTAGCCTCCTCCTTGTTTTCAGATTTTAAGCATGATTTCTGTCACAGAATGAAAAGCTTTCTGCAAACTTTCATTTTATTTTATTTTTATTTTTTTTGCAAAGTTGTTAATAATTCATTTTTTTTTGCTTCTGTTTAACGTTTAGCATGATTTAATTAAGTGTTTTTATTTTTTAGAAAAAAATCAAATACAAGATGTCTCTGTAGCTCTATGTCCACCTTCTTTTCTTTTCTTTTCTTTTCTTTTTTTTTTAAAGATGGCTGTATGAATGTAAAAGATGTTGACAAAAACAAAAAAAAAACAACAAAAAAAGTTGGATGGTGTTGTCCAATACTGTGGTTAACCCCCCCAATCAATGTGTTTACTGCAGACCAAACGCTTCACAAACAGAGATGATATATTGGTTACAAGAGATATGTTTATATAAAACCTATTCTATATAAGTTGTTCTTTTTTTGTACAGTATTTTTCCTATACATTACTGAACTATGTATTTTAAAGGCACAACAGATCCAGAATATTATTAAAGAATACAAAGTCTATAACACAAAGACAAATGCATATATAGTTGTATTTTGATATATATATATATATATATATTAGCGTAGGATGTGGTAGTTTACAGAGATTTGTGAATATTCAGCAGCACCCCAAAACCTCCTGGGCATTATTATAATCATTATTATTATAATTATAATAATAATAATTAATATTATTATTATTATTGTGATGATGACAACACTCCTGCTTATGTTAGTGCCATCTTTAGGCTTCCGTATCATGTTAATCTCATTTTAATAAGGAAGCAAATACTGATGATGGAGTCCAGAGGAGAGAATGTAAAGTTTGCCCCCCTTTTTTTTTTTTTTCGACTTGCAAGAAAACACACACACACACTTCATTCATGTGTTTTTAATGTGACTGCGCAGCTTGTGAGCTTTTTTTTTTGTTTCTTTCTGATCTGATTTGATCCAATGAAGTTACTATGAAGGAAGGGAAATCTATAGCTGGTCACTAATGCTGCTCTCTGTATTTGAGGTTGGTTAATTTTTTTTAAATATTTGACCAGTTGCGGTTGCATTGTGTCCCTGAACCTGAGTGATGGACACTGGGAGGTTGTTTTTTTTTTTTTTGGTGTGTGTGTTTTTCTTCAATGAAGGCTTAACAGTCGAGTCGAGTCGCCCCTGAATGTTTAAAATATGCTGTAGTGTAAAAACTGCATCCCGATCCGTCTGCACTAGGATGTGACCAATTTGTGCTTTTAAAAGGCTGATATTGACATTTCTGATCATTGTATGGAAGTCCAGGGCTGCCAAGTGATAACATAAAATCATTTAATTGAATATTTTAGACATTTTGGGATGAAAAATGAACAATGCCACCAATGCTAAAAGACGAAGAAACAAGCTTTACAGTGTGTTTTTATATGGAATAAACAAATAAACTGTTAATTAATGATAAGAAATAGCAAATAATCGTTCTTGCCAAGATGTCAAATTATTCCAGAAACCCTTTATTTTCCATTTTTGATAAAACATATTGTCATAATGAAGATTTTTCATCATAAATTAGCTCAAATTAGGTTAATTTAAATCTAAAAATTACCAGTTTATTATGTAGGATTAGGTTTTTTCTGCCAGTTTGAAGATAAAAAGTTTATTTTGCATCAATTTTATGATGGGGAAAAACTTATACTTTTCATTTTGGCTGTAATTTAACTTTTTTTCTTAAATATGTAAATTAAAATGAGCTTTTACAAGATGATAAATGAGTTTATGTGAATATTGTCAACCCTGAACTTCCATACATGTGTGCTGACATCTATTAAAAGTTGTCAGTTTGTTTTTTGTTGTTTAAAAACATTAAAAAAAGTCATTATCAGCCAAAAAAAAATCTGTTTCGTCTTACTCTCAACATTAATCGATCCGATCCAAAGGTGTATGCGATGCCATGCGATGTAAAAAAAAAAAAAAAAAAACTTTTATAACCGCAAAATGTCTGAATCCATTTTTTTTTTTTTTTTTTTGCGCTTTTTTTGAGGGTTTTTTGTTCCCCTCTGCTCATCTGCACCGATGAGCGTGAGCAGGGTTCGTAGAGAGTGAAGAGTGAAGACTGGAACGATGCCTCCCAGGACCCGAGGAGCATCATTTTACGAAAATCGTAGAGATATATATAAATATACACACACATATAAATATATATATATAGAGGAAAAAGCCAATAATTAATCCATGTGTATCCCAAAATTACCTCACTGTCGTGTGATTTCACTACCTCACCCCGGAAACGTTAAACCATAATTCTGAGTCTATTCCAGTGCCTTGAATACACTGACTGTTCCTCAGTCTCTCAGCAATGTAAATTACTTCGTCGTCACGGCAACACTCGGATAGGTTCAGATCTGCACTGAAGGGCTTCTTAGTGCATCAAAAAAATAAATAATTTTAAAAAATGAAAAAAAAAAATCGACATATTATATTATACACTGACAACTACTTTCACTTCTTCTTTTGGACATTGCAACAGACTTGTAACCATTGTATTCATGGCAACACCAACGGACTGTTTTAGAGAACATTAAAGGAGGATTCGGTCTTGTTTGTCAGGGAATGGATGCATAACTTTTTTTTTTTCTTTTTTTTTGTGCTGTTCAGCCCTCAGCCTCTCCATCTCTGTAATTTGTAGTGTCTAATAAAAAAATCCTGATTCTTTCTGACAATGTCTTTTATTTCTCTGATTGTCTACAGTAGTTAGATAATAATTAATATCACCAGGTCTGACTATCTAACCTCAATTAACCCTCCTATTGTCCTCAAGTCAAGGAAGGAAGGGAGGCAGAGGGAAGGAAAGGGGGAAGGAAGGGAAGGAGGGAGGAAGAAGGAAGGTAAGAGGAAGGGAGAAGGAAGGAAAGGAGGGAGGAAGGAAGAACAGGGGGAAAGGAAAGAAGGAAGGGAGGAAAGGAAAGAAGAAAGGAAGGTAGGTAGGAAAGAAGGACAGAGGAAAGAAGGAAGCGAGGAAGGAAGGGAGGAAAGGAGGGAGGGAAGGGGGGAGGGAGGAAGGGAAAGAAGGAAGATAGGGGGGAGGAAAGAAAGAGAGAAGGAGGGAGGAAGGAAAGGAAAGAAGGAAGGAAAGGAGGGAAGAAGGAAGGAAGGACGGAGGAAAGAAGGAAAGAAAGAAGGAGGGAGGGAGAAAGGGAGAGAGGAAGGAATGGAAGGACAGAGGAAAGAGGAAGGAAAGAAGGAAGGGAGGAAGGTAGGGGGAGGAAAGAAAGAGAAGGAGGAAGGAAAGAAGGAAGGGAGGAAGGAAAGGAAGGAAGGACAGAAGGAAGGAAAAAAGGGGGATGGAGGAAGGAAAGAAGGAAGGGAGGAAAGAGTACTGAGTCACATTAAATCTTCCATACTTATCTCATATCGATACCTTTATTTCCTGAGTTTAGCTTATTTTAATTAAGACTATAATTTAAAAAGTCTTGTATATAAAATAAAACACTGATATATTGGAGAAGTTTGGCTTAAATAGAGAAATATTTCAAAGTAAAGCATCAAAAATGTACTCAACCTTAGTAATAAAGGTTGAGTAAAGATGTTCAGCCTATTTGAAAAAGCCTCATTATTAGTTTTATATGTTATTTACATTTAAAACTGATAGAAAATGTCAGTACAGGAAGTGATGTCATAAGATGTCTGATAAGAGCTTGAGACAGTCGATACAAAACCTAATAGTTCTCATTATGAATTAAAGGATCTCATATGTAGACGTGGTGCATCATCATCATCATCATCATCATCTTTTATTGTCACATTATAAGAAAGGAGATATTCAGTATAGCGGAGGAGGAGCATTCATGTTTATGCAGCACCATTAAAAACAGCCAATGGAACAGACAAGAACAAGCAACTTTTTTTTTTCTCTCTTTTTTTTTTCCTCCCTTTGCAAAAGGCCAGGATTTCATATAAATCAACAGAATATACAAACATTACAAAACTGAGAGTGGTTGAGGAAAATCAAATCATTTCAAGAAGAGGATGAGGAAGGAGGAGGAAGAGGAAGAAGAGCCACGATTTAATAAAATAAAATAAAATAAAAAAGAAGCAATAATTTAGCTCCACACTTCACTAAAAAAGAGGAAAAGAAACAGAAATAAAATGAGTTTATGAATCAGGAGCCATGAAGCAAATTTACAAATGAAAAAAAAAAAAGAAAAGAAAAAAAAAGAAAAGATGAAAGACATGAGATTTGTTTTTTTTCTTCACTGGAAAATGGAAATCTGGTCGTTCTAGTGGTGCAAATCAGAGACTGAGAGAGGGAGAGAGAAATGTCATTCATTCATTCAATCTCTCACACACACACACACACACACACACACACACACACACACACACACAGAGTTCACATTTATTATACAGTGGAAAAAAAAATGTCGTCTCCTCGTACCTGCCTGAGATGATTTTCTTTTATCGTTTTGGCTCATTAACTAAAAAAAACAACAAAATCGCACCTCGTCTTGCCTCCACACACACACACACACACACACACACACACACACACACACACACACACACACACACACACACACACACACACACACACACACACACACACACACACACACACACACACACACACACTGAAAGAGCTGCTATTAACGATTATCAATTAATAGTTTGGTCTTTTAAAAAGCTTTTTTTTCTAACACGGAGGATTTAAAGAGAAAATAATCACAATTTTTAAGAAGCTGGAATTTGACTTGAAACGATTAATCGATTATTAAAAAATAGTTGGCAAAAAAACTGATGAATCGTTGCAGCTCTTCTCACACACACACACACACACACATATACCATCCAACCAGCAGGGGGCGCTCAATACTAAACAGGAGGAACTGTGGAAACTGCATTTGGTTGTCAATCAACCCCAAAAAAAGAAGAAACGTGACAAAACAGAGTGAATGTGATAAAGATGGGTATGAGAGTGAAACAAATGGAAATAAATGATCAAAACGTCTCATTAGGAGCATTTTTTTCTTTCTTTCTTTCCAAGTTTTGTTCTTTTTTGTTTGACTTGAAAAAAAAAAAAAAACCAGCAGAGCAAAAAAACCAAAACACTGACTGACTGTTATTTAGGGCTGGGTAACAAACCTCAGTACCTTTCTTTTTTTAATACAGGGAAACAAAAGCTGACAGTAAATGTGACGTTAAGATTAATTTTACTTTGGCAAAGTTACTCATATTTTTTGGGGACCTTTGTTTTTTTTTTAAATGGAAAATCAAATGAATATCTCTCAAAATGTTTTTTTAATATCAGCGATGAAAATCAGATGCAGATACAGTAAAGAAACCTTCCACCTTTATACCCAGCCCTGCTACTTTTAGCACCTCGTTTCGTTAAACCTCAAAAACCTCCAAAATAAACGATGAATCTCCAAAGTTTTTTTTATTTTATTTTGACACTCGAACGACTCCAAACTGTGGAATGTGACTCACTTTCATCGTGATACAAAAACACTCGCTATAAAACGTTTTTCCTCAAATACTCATCAATGTGCCGAAGGTTTTAATTACGAAGTGTAAAAAGTCTAAATCCCCTCCCTCTCTTTCTTTTTTTTTTTTAGTTTTTTTTTGTTAATACTGAAGTCGTACAAAACAACTCTGAAAGTAGCTTTTTTTTTGATCGCCATGGAGACGCTGACAGAGAGAGAGAGAGAGAGAAAAAAAAACTGTTCTCCTCCAACGTTAGAAAACAGTAAACAATTCATGGTCAAGATTTTTTTTTTCGTAAACTTTTTCGGTTGTCGCTGCAGCGTTAGCGGGCAGTTGAGGGAGTCGAGTGTGCAGGCGAGTTGAGATAAAGAGAGAGGAAGAGGAGGAGGAGGAGGAGGAGGAGGAGGAGGAAGGTGGAGCACCAGCATCCAACCGCCGCCGCCGCCGCCGTTGTCATGGTCACGAGTCGAGGAGGGAATCGGCGCTGGGAGCCTTGTAGAGGTATTTCCAGATGGCGTAGTAGTGCACGGCTGCAGCCAGCGCCACGAACACGTGCCAGATGGCGTGAGCGAAGGGGATGACGCCGTCGCTCTTAAAGAAGAAAACGCCAAGGCAGTAGATGAGTCCTCCGCAGGCCAGCTCACTTAGCCCCTCCGTGTTGCTCTGCAGAAACACAAAAATACAAAAAACACAAGGTTCAAAAAATTATAAATAGAAACACACTCAAGGTTTCAGCTGATTCAACTTCATGGTCGGTTTGGAAGCTGCAGCTTGAAGTGCAGAGTTAAAAATGTTCCTAATGTTAAATATAATACATGTTATACCTCTCAAATGAGCTTCTATTGGAAAAAATCTAGTCTTTATTTTGCATTTTTTTGCACCATTATACTATTTGCACTACTGTTTTGTAGAACTTCTCATGTGGATTCAGTTTGTAGATTATTCACAAGTTAAAAAGGACAAACATTCATTTATTCATCTTTAAAAATAATGGAAAATGCTCAATTTTTGAGCTGGGAAAAATAAAATAAGTAGAATTAGAAAAATGTGATGATGATGATGATGATGATGATGATGGTGATGATGAGGGTTATAACAACATTAATGTGAGAAAGTTTTTGATATATTACATTTTTCAAATTGTATAATTTTATTCCATCATTTTGGAAGCTGCAGTTTGTTGTTCAGTTAAACTTTAACCCCCCTGTTGTCCTCAGGTCAAGGAAGGAAGGAAGGAAGGAAGGAATGAAGGAAGGAAAGGAGTAAGGAGAGAAGGAAGGAAAGGAGGGAGGGAGGGAGGCTGGGAGGGAGGGAGGAAAGAAGGAAGAAAGGAAAGAATGAAGGAATGAAAGAAGGAATGAAGTAAGGAGAGAAGGAAGGAAAGGAGGAAGGAAAGGAGTAAGGAGAGAAGGAAGGAAAGGAGGGAGGGAGGGAGGCTGGGAGGGAGGAAGGAAAGAAGGAAGAAAGGAAAGAATGAAGGAATGAAGGAAGGAATGAAGTAAGGAAAGAAGGAAGGAAAGGAGGAAGGAAAGAAGGAAGGAAGGAAGGAATGAAGGAAGGAAGGAAAGGAGTAAGGAAAGAAGGAAGGAAAGGAGGAAGGAAAGAAGGAAGGAATGAGGAAGGAAGGAATGAAGGAAGGAAGGAAGGAAGGAAAGGAGGAAGGAAGGAAGGAAGTGAGGAAAGAAGTATGGAAGGAGGAGGGAACAAAGAAAGAGAGAAGGAGGGGAAGAACAAAGGAACAATTAAAGAAAGAGGGAGGAAGGAAGGAAGGAAGGAAGGAAAGAAGGAACAGTCTAAACAGACGGGGTCAATTTGACCCGGGAGGACGACAGGAGGGTTAAATGAGCTGCTTATGAATCAATCAATCCTCCAGATGTATATATTTACATGTAATGTAGTAAATCTCATGTTGATTCAGTATGTGGCATCTTCACAAGGTTAAAAAGGTAATAAATAATTAATATATCATTTAAAAATAAGAGCATGCATACATAAAAAAAGCTCAACTTTTGCTTTGCAATGCATCACAGAACTGAGCTGAAAAGAAATCTGATATAAAATTAGATAAATATGGCAAAATGTGGATTTCTGTGAGAAAGTTTTTAATAATTGTATTAAATAAGTTTTATATTAAGAGGTAAAATAAATAATTTGGTGTCATTTAAACTATATTTTTAGTAGCTTTAGAGTATTGACTTATAAAGCTGTAATATCCACCAGAACCACCAGGGGGCAGCAGAAACTAGAACACAGAATGAGAATATTGGAGGTTTATAATTAAAATCAGCATGTTTTTTTAGGCAATGCTGCAAAACCTCAGGAGGAACTTTTATTACTTTTATTTTAATACAACATATTAAACATAAACCCTGGAAAGGCTTCACTGATTACAGATGAAGTGCTTGGTAAACACCAGCAGCTCTCGACAAGAAGAGGAAGAAACTAAATGTTCTCACACCTCCGTCGGGTGGATGGAGTGATGAAGTGATGATGAGCCACGTGTAAATACATGAAAAGGATAATTTATTATATTATTATTACCATTGACGTCACCACTGACGCGGGGAAAAAACCCATCGTCAAATAGAAGGCCAGCTCGACAAGTTTATACCTGCGAAGACAAACAAACAATTATCAGTGACGAACTCGATGGGAAATGAAAATGACTGCAAATAACAAGGCGCCAGAAAAGGAGGGAGAGAAACAAATATCATGTTACTGTAATAAAAATGTAATTTCAGTGAAAGTTGTGCAGTCTCCAAAGAGACAAAAGATCATTCTCTCTCTCTCTCTCTCTCTCTCTCTCTCTCTCTCTCTCTCTCTCTCTCTCTCTCTCTCTCTCTCTCTCTCTCTCTCTCTCTCTCTCTCTCTCTCTCTCTCTCTCTCTCTCTCTCTCTCTCTCTCTCTCTCTCTCTCTCTCTCTCTCTCTCTCTCTCCTCTCTCTCTCCTCTCTCTCTCTCTCTCCTCTCCTCTCCTCCTCTCCTCCCTCTTCCTCCTCTCTCTCCTCTCTCTCTCCTCCCTTTCCCTTTGTCTCACTCCTTCTCAAACCCCAACCGGGTCAAACCAGATGTTTAAAAAAGGGAGTTTTTTTTCTTCACTTCTGTCACCAAGTGTTTGCTCATGTGGGAATGTTAGGGGTCTCTTTAAAATGATGCCTGAACAACTCAGTAAAACTCGTCAAACCCTGCCTTCAAATACTGAACTGTTGCACAAAGAGACGAGCTGCAGGGTGAAATCACTGACTGACTTTCAAACTGTTTAATTTACGATTCTGACAGTTGCAGGAGGAGTAGTAGCTGAGCGGCAGTGGTAGTACCGGTATTACTTGTAGTAATTGTACTCAGTGTTGTGCATGAACGCGTCAAAAACCGCCGCAATGAGAAGCATGGAGGCAAAACTAACTATGAAGGCAGCAGCACCATAGACATACATACTAACCCTAACCCATGTATATATGTCTATGAGCCAGCACCATAGACACATATACTAACCCCTAACCCCATGCATATATGTCTATGAGCAGCACCATAGACATGCATACTAACCCTAACCCATGCATATATGTCTATGAGCAGCACCATAGACATATATACTAACCCTAACCCATGCATACATGTCTATGAGCAGCACCATAGACATGCATACTAACCCTAACCCATGCATACATGTCTATGAGCAGCACCATAGACATGCATACTAACCCTAACCCATGTATATATGTCTATGAGCAGCACCATAGGACATACATACTAACCCTAACCCATGCATATATGTCTATGAGCAGCACCATAGACATGCATACTAACCCTAACCCATGCATATATGTCTATGAGCAGCACCATAGACATGCATACTAACCCTAACCCATGCATATAATGTCTATGAGCAGCACCATAGACACATATACTAACCCTAACCATGCATATATGTCTATGAGCAGCACCATAGACACATATACTAACCCTAACCCATGCATATATGTCTATGAGCAGCACCATAGACATATATACTAACCCTAACCCCATGCATATATGTCTATGAGCAGCACCATAGACATATATACTAACCCTAACCCATGCATATATGTCTATGAGCAGCAGCATAGACATATATACTAACCCTAACCCATGCATATATGTCTATGAGCAGCACCATAGACATGCATACTAACCCTAACCCATGCATATATGTCTATGAGCAGCACTACCTCAGACTCTGCCTCCACCATTAATACGGCATGTTCATATGATTACTTAAAACTATTTTGAAATTTTGGGAAATAATAGCTTGCAGCAACATATTGAAATACAGAAGAACTATGATCTAGTTCATTTTCAAATGTGTGAACTGAACTTTGAACTAGTTCATGTTGAAAGTGAACTTTCCCAACACTGAGCAGTAGTATTACTTGTAGTAATTGTAATAGTAATAGTAGTATTTATCTTCCAGATTGGTGCTGCATGTTATAAATAGGTAGTAAAATGGGTGCAGGTTAATTGCTGGTTATTATCACATGAACTACCCCTGCGTATCTGTGTAATCAGATTACTTTACATCAACTCACTTTTCATGATAGTTGAAGACATAAATGGTTCCAGCAGCAGCCATCAGCCACACAAACCAGCGCATGTGTGCTGCTAGAGGGCCCAGTTCACGCAGGTTCAACCTGGCGGGAGGAAAGAAGAAGGTTACAATAAATAAAAAGTGAGAGAGTAGTTAGAGAGTATGCTTCCTCTGTGTGACACTCACCATGGTGTGTAGGAGGCAGCGATGAAGAAGTAGATGACCACTCTGTCACACATGTGGAAACAATGCTCCATTGACCTGAAACACAAACAAACAAACAGGTGAATATTTAATTTATTTTTAACTCAACATCACAAATAACTGAGTGTGTGGAAATTAATGAAAAGAGCTTCGAAGAACAGAAACTCAAACTTAAAGCTGCTGAAAACTAAATCTAAAATTTGAGTTTTTTTTGTCTGCATGATGATGAATATAAATTAAGTGTATATTTAATTAATTGATCATATTTTACTTGCATTCAAACTGCCAATCAGACAGGTGACAAACCTGATCATCACTGTTCAGTGGTGACATGTGAGGAGCGTCTCAGCACAGTAAATGCAGCTTTAATTAAACATTTAATTAAAAATAGACAAAAAAAAACAACCTTTCTTGTGCTGCTTTTTATAATCATTTATTTTATTTTATTTTTTTTAATAAAATGATTATTTCAACTGTGAGCTCAGAAAAAAAAACACATAATTAGCTTTTTCACATCCAGATCACATGAGGAATACATCCTGTAAAATTACTAAAAAGCTTCTTTTAAACCTCTTAAAAGTTTTTTCGGAAATGTTTGTTTTACTTCTGTGCATTTTATTATTTTATTATATTTTATACATCATGTACTATTACTTCTGCATCTCTGTCTTTACCTCTTTACTCCTTTTTTTATTTCTATCCTTGTTTGGGTTTTTATTTCCTTTTATAACATTGTTAAGAAAAGTTCTATATAAATAAAAAAAAAAGGTTTATATCATTATCAGTAAGTCTGGACTGAACTTTCTAGTCATAGTCGATTTTAGACACTAATTTATAAAGTTTTGAGTTTAGACAAAATTTCACATTTGAGAGCTTTGGCTTCTATTTTAAAATGAAAAGAAGGATTTTGTGTAAATCTCTAAAAGTTGGGTATTTCTATCAGAACCAAAACTCAGGTATTATATGTGCAAAGATGTAGAAAATATGTCACAACGCTGCTTCTGATGCAATTTAAAACACACAGCGAACAACAAAAGGAAACCAGCGGTGAAAAGAAGGATTACAAAAGACAAACAGTGAAGAAATACAAATCCAGTCAAAAAGGAAACAAGAAGAAGGTTTTAACAGGAAGTTTGATGCCAAAATAAGAAAAACAAACACTTCCTGGTTTAAATCCTCGAGGGACAAACTGATCATTAAAGACTTATCACACCACTTAGAATAACAGAGAGATCACAGCTGCTTGTTTGTGTACTGTGTTTTCTTTCCTGTGCATGTATGTAGAACAAGGGTCAGTGATAAATAAGGAGATGAGCAACTCAACAAATATGTTTAAATATAGTTTTTACAAGCAGCATCAAGTTTGTTAAAATGGACATTTAGTATTTTTGTTGGTTTTATATCATTTGCACCATTTTTTAACCAAAAGACTGATTGCTCCTGAAAATGTCAAATGGTGTAACCACAGTAGAATGATACATATTCAATATTGTATCCACCTACAGTGTATTTAAGTGGATTTACACTAATAATTACTTCATTTAACCTTTGTGTCGTCCTCCCGGGTCAAATTGACCCCGTCTGTTTCGACTGTTCCTTCTTTCCTCCCTTCCTTCTCTCTTTCTTTCTTTCCTCCATCCCCCTTTCTTCCTTCTTTCGTCCCTCCTTTCCTTCTTTCTTCCTCATTTCTTTCCTTCTTCCACCCTTCCGTCTGTCCTTCCTCCCTCCTTCTCTTTCTTTTCCTTCCTCTCTCTTTCCTCCCTTCCCTCCTCCCTTTCCTTCCTCCCTTCTTCTCTCTTTCTTTCCTCCCGCCTACCTTCCTTCTTTCCTCTGTCCTTCTTTCCTTCCTTCCTCTTTTCCTTTCTCCCCCCCTCCCTCCTACCTTCCTTCTTTCCTCCGTCCTTCCTTCCTTCCCTTCCTCCTTTCCTCCCTCCTTTCCTTCCTTCCTCCCTCCCTCCTTTCCTTCCTCCCTCCTTCCTTCTTTCCCCCCTCCCTCCTACCTTCCTTCTTTCCTCCGTCCTTCCTCCTTTCCTTCCTTCTTCCTCCCTTCCTTCTTTACTTTCCTCCCTCCTTTCCTTCCTTCTCCCTTCCTTCCTCCTTTCCTCCCTCCTTTCCTTCCTTCTTCCTCCCTTCCATCCTTCCTTTCACTCGAGGACAACAGGAGGGTTAAAAAAGTAGTGTTGCGTTGCATGTTCCTGCATATATAATCAGATTTTTTTATGATAAAACACCGGTTACACCAACTGGACGATGGGTTGCACCACGTTTACGTTCGTCTCTTCTCACCTCATGTGGCTCTTCTTCCAGGTGACGATATGAAACACAGTGGAGACCAAGAAGAGAGCGCACAGTCCCATCCCGTACACCCAGGCGGTGATCTTCTCCCAGCTGTTGTCGGACAGCCGGTGCAGCAGCGCCATGCCAACGAAGGCCGGCATGATGAGGCACTACAGAGGAGACACACACTATTACATATATATACACACACACACACACACACCACACAAAAGACATTCATAAATAGGTGAGGTGATGTGGACTTACTGCATGAGTGTAGCAGTTTGCAGCATGCTCGTAGCAGGTGGGCTGGTAGCGGCAGTTCGCAGAAGCCCGTCTGTTCATGAACCTGAAAAAAAACAAAAACACACAAAAAAACAAATTATTAGACTTTCTGTAGAAAGAGCGAGAGGACTGGCGAAAACGCTGAATCATGGGTGCAAACTACATTTTAAGGATAAAGCAAATGCATGAATTAGGATTCCTGTATCTACTATAGAGCTGCAATGATTGCTATTAAAATAACCACCAATTATTTAGTTTATTGACTGTTTTGAGCCATTTTTAAACTTAAAAAACATCCAAATGTGATTATTTTCTTAGTTTATTTAGTCCTGTATGACAGTAAATTGAATATATTTGAGTTGTGGACAAAACAAGACATTATTAATCAATAATGAGCATAATTGTTAGTAGTTGTAGCCCCAATCTACTACATGATAAAAGCTCTTTAGATGAGTAATTGTGACGCCTATTTCAACTATTTTACTATTTGTCTGTGCCAAACTTTAAACAACTTTATTCAACATGTAAATATGGCTTTAAAAGGACAAGTTCACACTATTTTAGAGGTTATTTCATCACTGCAATCATTCCTCCTGTTTATTACTGAGTATTAAAAGATCCCAAAAGAGTTAATGTGAAGCTTATATGAGGCTTAAGCAGTCTGAGTTAGTCATATAAAGTGGATATATGACACATTTACAGTCTTTTTAGCATCAAATTCCCTCTTTGTGTTTCCTCTGTTGAGCTGTGGTGGAAGTATAGTAACAAAACTTTGACTTTAGCACTAAAAAAGACTAAAATTGAAAGATATCTACTTGATTTGACTCATTTGGGCGATATAATAGCTTCAGATTAACTTTTAAACACATTTTTTTGCACAATAGGAGGACTGTGGATTGGCCAATATGAACAAGAGGAATAATTACAGCAAGAAAAACCTGTTTCAAAGCTCATTTGGAGACCTGACTGTTGCTTTAAGAAACACTTTAAATAAAAAAAAAGAACTTCTCCTTTAATTTAAAGTTATATCATTCATATTACAAACAGAAACTAGCAGTAATATGCAATTAAAACATAGATTAAATTAGTTTCCTCTTATTATCTGACATTAATGACACAGCTAAGAAACATTTGCATTAACATAATTTTTTTTTTAAAGGCACATTTTCATGTTTTTTTCTTTTTACCCACCTCTGAAAGCTGTTCACTCTCTTCATTTCAGCCTTATTTAGATGAGACAGCACACACACATACACACACACACACACACAAAGCTGCAAACGCCAGCAAAAAACGAGCTCTTTTTTCTTTGTAACAAAAGGCAGGAATTAAACAATAAGCTGTCCTGCAAAGCCAAAAAGGAAACGGAAGGCCTTAAGCATTAGCTACTCATGAGCTAACTTTCTTTCTTCTTTTTTTTTTTTTTTTGCAGACACACACTACACAGCTGCAGCTACAAGGCACCAGCAGCTTCAATGCTAACACTCCTACTATAAAGGCACCATTTTAGTCTTTTTCTTAATAATACCATCCTGTTGCAAAAATGCTTGCTGGCTCACTCCCACGTGCTGGAGCTGCAGATATCCATAGCTGGCGTTAAAAAATAAAAAAATAATAATAATAAAGGACTCCCTCCTCCTCCTCTTAATAACAACAAGCAACAGCAACAGCAAAAAAGCAAAGCAGCTCCTTTCCTCTTCCTCTTCCTTCTTCCGCGCTGAGCTGCTCAATGTTGAAGTGTGTTTTCTGTCCCTACCGCCCCCTGTAATGGTGAGATGTTGACTGGCAACGCGGTTGAGCCAATCAGAAGAGAGTAGAATGGCGCGCTGGCCAATCAGATGCAAGGTGGGCGTTCTATTAAGAGGAGAGCGTCACCTCATTGGATATGCAAATATTTTTTTAAAATAAAATAAAAGATTGATTTAAAGACAAATAATTCTGATTGGGAAGGTTACTATAGAAATGTAATAGATTACAGATACTAGTTACTGTATTTAATATGTAATAGATTACTAGTTCCTGTATTTAATAGGTAATAGGTTACTAGTTACTCTATTTAATATGTAATAGGTTACTAGTTAGTCTATTTAATATGTAATAGATTACAGTTAGTCTATTTAATATGTAATAGATGACTAGTAACTGTATTTAATATGTATTAGATTACAGTTACTCTATTTAATATGTAATTGATTACAGATTACTAGTTACTCTATTTGAAATGTAATAGGTAATACGCTCACGTCATGATATATTTACAAAATATAAATAAAAAATATTGATTTAAAAGAATTAAAAACAGCAATATATGTATTCAGTTACATGTTAAATATTTAAAAAATTAGGAAAATTACACATATTTTTCTCAGTAACTGTAACAGATCAATAAACATGCAAAAATACATAAATAAATAAACATTAAATGCTGGGAAATGGTTTAGTAATACGTTTTCTTCTTTTATATTTTTTCTGAAAGTCGTTTCAAGACTTTACCATTTTTATTTTAACTATTATTTGCAAGATATAGTTGAATATAAGCAATATATAGAAGAGCATAATACTCTCTAAGGCCACCTATGTTTTAGCTAATGGCTTATTGGTTAAGTAATAGTTAATAAATACTCTTATTAATGCTTTATGGATCATTTTTAATTCATTATAAGACCTTAAAGAACAGGTTTACCCTTTTTTGACTGTTTATTAAGTATAAAGGTATACATTTTAACCCAATTCTGTGTTAGACCTTTTTACCAAACTTCATTCCAAGTTATTACGACAAGTTTTACACTTATTTTTAGGAAATTATGGTAAATAGGCCTCATTTAAATTAAAGTATGCTTAATTTTTGAGTTAATATCTGTTGAACTGAGGACGACAGGAGGGTTGAAACTATATCAGGTTCCCAAATGAACAAAGAAACAGGTTTTTTGACCATTTGAAGTAAATCCACAGTCCAAAAAATGTTGTTAAAAGTTTATCTGAAGATAATATGAAGCTTCAGTTGTCCCAAATGAGTCAAATCAAGTAGATATCTTTCAATTTTAGTGCCAAACTCCCTCTTTTTGTTACTATACTTCCAACACAAAGAGGGAATCTGATGCTAAAAAGACTGTAAATGTGTCAGATATCCACTTTATATGACTAACTCAGACTGATGAAGCCTCATATAAGCTTTTAAATGACTATATCGACACAATGTGGATTTTTTTTGCACATTTGAAGGAGATCTTTTAATAGTCCGCATGACTGTTTTAAGACATTTAAAAAATTATGAACTTGCCCTTTAAAGTGAAAAACGCTCCTCTGTCTGCTTTAGTAGCTATTTGACCTCTGACCTGCATGTTTAAATTGAATTTAGTGACATTTAAAACCAACTAGGTGCCTTCTTGAAGAATATTTTACTTGTTTTTACATATGAAGAAGACCTTAAAATCTATAAAAATCTATAATATTAATCTGATTTAGTTGATTCGAAGCCTTCAGCATGTTCTGCTAAACAAACGATGCTCTTGTGATGCAAACGTTATATAAGCAGCTCCTCCAATACTGAAATACTGAACACAGTGGCTCATGTTAACAGCATGAACTCAGCATTAAGGTTCATTATAGACTAAACAGCACCGTGCACGTGTTATTATACACAAATAAATACATAATTGTGGTGGTAAAGCAGTGTTTTTCATTATATCTAATGGAGCTGCTGTAGAAATCTGAGTCCGATGTTGCCACACACACACACACATACACACACACACACACACACACACACACACACACACACACACAGCCCAGTTGCATAATAGCGCTGTAACTTGATGAGTGACTCTTTAGATTTAACAGTGTTTATGTAAGAGCAATCCTCGGGCTTAATGAAGTTCAAGCTGTACGCTGCTGTGAATCTGGAGCTACAGTATATATAATTCACCTTAACTGCTCTGATATAGTATATTTATTTAGTATGTATGTATGTATGGTTGTGGTTCACGTGGCTGTTACTGTACCAGCGAGAGCAAATAATGGGATTGATCCAGACCGAGAGAAAGAGCTCATTGTTTATGGGGAGGAGGAGGGGAGGAGGGGGGTGGGGGGGGGGGGGGGGGATTTTTAAAAAGGACATTAGCACGGACAATGGCCATATGTCAGTGGACAGTGTCTCCTTGTTTCTGGCACCAGTCTGCTTTTTGTCTCCCCCCCCCCCCCCCCCCCCCCCCCCCCTCCCCCCCATGTGCTCTGCTCCGCTAACACCTCTAATGTGACCTGAGAGCCACAGGTTGGCAACCGTGTGACACCGAGGCTCAGGGTGACTTCCTGTCCTGGCTGTAAACTATCTCGCCCCCCGACTCTTGCAATGATCGTCTCTCTCTGTCTCTCTGGTGTCAGTTAGGTGTGTGTGTGTGTGTTTGTGTGTGTGTGTGTGTGTGTGTGTGTGTGTGTGTGTGTGTGTGTGTGTGTGTGTGTGTGTGTGTGTGTGTGTGTGGTGTTGCTCTGTTGTTTAACCTGACGCACAAACAGGTGTCACTGTTTGATTTAAAGCTGTTTAACATCATATTTGTATCATATTTACTGTATAAACCTTATTTCATCTAAATGTAGTTCTTAACTATTGTATATGTTGACCCACCTCTTTTTTATTTATTTATTTATTTATTTATTTATTTATTTATTTATTTATTTATTTATTTATTTATTTATTTTTTATTGAATTGATCATTATTGTATTAGTACAATAATAAATATTATTGTTTATTATAATTTTTTTTTCTTCCTGTTATTATCACTAGTGTTATTATTGGTATTTATTTATTTATTTTATTTATTTTATTGAATTGATCATTATTATTTTATTAGTACAAAAACAAATATTATTGTTTAATATTATTTATGTATTATTTTATTATGTATTATTTTTCTTCCTGTTATTATCACTAGAGTTATTACTGGTATTTTATTTATTTATTTTTTAATTGAATTGATCATTATTATATTATTAGTACAATAGTAAATGTTATTGTTTATTATTATTATTTATTATTTATTTTATTTTATTATTTTTCTTCCTGTTATTATATTTATTGTCATTATTGGTATTTATTTATTTATTTTATTTATTTATGTTTACTTGAATTGATCATTATTACTTTATTAGTACAATAATAAATATTATTGTTTATTTAGTTTATATTTTTTAAATTATTATTTATAATTTTTCTTCCTGTTATTATCACTAGTGTTACTATTTGTTTTTATTTATTTATTTAATTTATTTGTTTATTTTTGAATTTATTCTATTTGGGGGTTTTTTGTTTAGTTTTTTCCTGACTGTGTATATATTGTATATATTTGAATGTATATGTATATGTATAGGTATAAGTGTATGTATGTAGGTTTGAGTGTATATATGTGTATTTCTTGTGTGTATATATATTACTACTTATATGGTTATTAATGTCGATACACTATTTATTTTTTCCTTATTACTTAAAAATCAATAAACAAAGCATTACAAAAAACTATTGCATATGTTGGATTATTTTTTATTATCCTATAGGACGCCTAATAACATCATGCAAAGAGTCTTTTTCTAACTTCATTTGTTTGAACGTTGATTAATGTACACTGTCGCTTTTTTTGAATAAATGCATTGAAACTGAATTTAGTGGAATGAACTAATGTTTTGTCATTAACCTTATCATGTTTTATTCATTTCAAAGTAATTCAACTCAAACTCATATCAGCATATCAACAAACAAAACAAAAATAAATTAAAGACTTATCTTTTCTTGAATTTGGCCTTTAATATTATTACATTTTGATCTTTAGTATTCTTTTTTTTTTTAAACTTTATTGGTATCATTTTGTATTGTTGTCAATTTTTGAAATTACAATTATGGATTATTTTCATTTTACTATGAAGTTGTATGCCTTATTTTATTATTTAAAATACTTTGGGTTGCATTTTTGCATTATTATTATTATCATCATTATTATTATTATTATTATTATTATTATATTAGCAGACTTCCCAGCATGCATTGTTCTCCACCAGAGACTCTTTGTTGTGTTGTATTTTTAGACCTGATGGAAACTTTAACACACGTTGAGATAAGCGTGTGATGATGTTCGGTGTCAGATTCAGTCCCAACCCTCCGTACACTCATAAATAAAACAAAGTGACTGAGAGCGCTTTGTACTGACTCTGGTCCAGAGCGTCTCCAGCAGGTGCGGCCGCAGCGTGTGACAGACGAGGAGATGACAGATATAAATCAAACCTTTGTTGAACTTGTTATCTGTTGTTAGTTTTACTTTAACCCTCCTGTCGTCCTCCCGGGTCAAATTGACCCCGTCTCTTTTGACTGTTCCTTCTTTCCTTCCTTCCTTCCTTCCTCTTTCTTTAATTTTTCCTTCGTTCTCCCCCTCCTTCCCTCTTTCTTTGCTCCCTCCTCCTTCCTTCCTTCATTCCTTCCTTCCTTACTTCCTGCCTCCTTTCCTTCCACCCTTCCTTCTCTCCTTACTTCCTTCCTTCCTTACTCATTTCCTAACTTCCTTCCTTCCTTCCTTCCTCTTTTCCTCCCTCCCTCCTTATTCCTTCCTTCCTTCCTTCCTTCCTTCCTTCCTTCCTTCCTTCCTCTTTTCCTCATCCCTCCTTACTCATTTCCTTCCTTCATTCCTTCCTTACTTACTACTTTCCTTCCTTCGTCCTTCCTTCTCTCCTTCCTCCCTTCCTCTTTTCCTCCATCCTTCCTTCCTTCCTTCCTTCCTTTCCTTCCTTACTCCTTTCCTCCCTTCCTCCTGTCCTTCCTTGACCTGAGGACAACAGGAGGGTTAATTCAGTTAAGTCATAGGTTTTTTAAAGGCTGTAGAGGAGTTTATGTTTATTCATTGAACTTTAAAATGTTTTAAACTGATGCAATTTATGACATCATTGGCTCCGAGTAGCCTTATATAACTGAGTTTTGAAAAGTTATCTATAAATAAGAACCAAAGTCACTTTTTTTGGAGCTTTTTGGTTATGGTTAATAAGTGTGATTGAGGTCAGAGTACATCATTTAGTTTAGGGTTATGGTTATATTACATTGATCTCTACTTATATGACCTGATTAGACAAAGCATCCTTTCTTGTCCTTACAGTTTTCTTGCATATATCAGTGCAGGACAAAGCGTGTATTCTTCAGTCAGAGCCGACCTTTGACCTGCAAACTCACAAATCAGTCAACAAAAAAACCCTGATGCAATAAATTGGAGAAGTTATCCATCACCCTGCTGATATAATATCACCCGACTATTAGACTATAAACTCCAGCATGGCTCTCTCAGGTCTCACGCTGATCACTCTATCAAATATTTACTTATTTCTCGCATCAGAAATGTGACATCATGCCTCGCTCCACCCAAACTGAAAACACCTGTGTGTGTGTGTGTGTGTGTGTGTGTGTGTGTGTGTGTGTGTGTGTGTGTGTGTGTGTGTGTGTGTGTGTGTGTGTGTGTGTGTGTGTGCATGGTATTTAAGCTTTTTAGACATTGTTTCGTTCTGAAAATCTGCCCTGTCTGAATCCTCACAATCTTTTATGAAGAGATGAGATGATTATTTTTTAGTATTTATTAAATTATTTGGAGAATGATATGAGTTTAACCCTCCTGTCGTCCTCCCGGGTCAAATTGACCCCGTCTCTTTTGACTGTTCCTTCTTTCCTCCCCTCTTTCTTTAATTTTTCCTTTGTTCTCCCCCTCCTTCCCGCTTTCTTTGCTCCCTCCTCCTTCCTTCCTTCCTTCTTTCCTTCCTTCCTTCCTTCCTTCATTCCTTCCTTCCTCCTTTCCTTCCACCCTTCCTTCTCTCCTTACTTCCTTCCTCTTTTCCTCCATCCCTCCTTACTCCTTTCCTTCCTTTCTTCCTCCCTTCCTACTTTCCTTCCTTCCTTCCTTCCTTCCTTCCTTCCTTCCATCCTTCCTTCCTTCCTTCTCTCCTTCCTCTCTTCCTCTTTCCTCCCTCCCTCCTTACTCCTTTCCTTCCTTCCTTCCTCTTCCTCCTCCTCCGTCCGTCCTTTCTTCCTTCCTTCCTTCTCACCTTCCTCTCTTCCTCTTTCCTCCCTCCCTCCTTACTCCTTTCCTTCCTTCCTTCCTCTTCCTCCTCCGTCCGTCCTTCCTTCCTTCCTTCTCACCTTCCTCTCTTCCTCTTTTCCTCATCCCTCCTTACTCATTTCCTTCCTTCCTTCCTTCCTTCCTTCCTTCTCCTTCCTTCCTTCATTCCTTCCTCCTTTCTTTCCTCCCTCCCTCCTTACTCCTTTCCTTCCTTCCTCCTTCCTCCCTTCCTTCCTTCCCTCCTTTCCTTCCATCCTTCCTTCCTTCCTTCTCTCCTTCTCTCTTCCTCTTTCCTCCCTCCCTCCTTCCTTCCTTCCTTTCTTCCTTCCTTCCTTCCCCTTCCTCCCTTCCCACCTTTCCTCCATCCCTCCTTACTCCTTTCCTTCCTTCCTTCTTTCCTCCCTTCCTCCTGTCCTTTCTTGACCTGAGGACAACAGGAGGGTTAAATTAATTACGGGACATGTAAAGAATCACTTTACTTTGACATTTGTCATATTACCATA
>NC_084987.1:4142688-4193618 GCF_963691925.1 Scomber scombrus | reverse complement strand
ACACTGACACACACACATCAATCAGGCCTACTTATTAATATTTAAAAAAGCTAAATTAATGGGTTTAGTGATATATTGATCATGCACAGTGTTAATAAATCCTCACACAGCCACCAGAAGTTCATATTGGCAAAATGTCTCGGATAATGATGGCTGTTCTCTATCCAGGACTCACTATTTGACTCTAAACAGACGTCAACAAACCTGCAAATGTATAAAATAAGATTGTTTTTGCTTTCTAAAATGTCTATATTGTGTCGTAGGTTACTGTGGGTGAAGCTTATAAAGCTTGAATCATCAAATAATCACCAGAAATGTATAATTCTTTCAAACTGGAGGGGTTATTGGACCTTCTGACAAGTTATTTAAAATTTAATCAAATAACATTTTGCATATATGCGTTTTATTTTGTATCATATTTGATACATTTGGATGTTTTTGCATTTTTTTTAAAATTTAAAAACATATGAATATAATGTTGTTTAAAGCTGTTATAGGTCCTGCATAAAGCTGATGTCACCACCTGCTAAACCTTTTATGTATGTTGATGAAACATAATGCATGAAATAAATAATGGCGTACAGATAAATGAGCTTTTATACCTGCTGTATGGGAATTAATATAATAAAATAAACTATAAAATATGTAGTACTTGAACACTGCAGTGGTTTATCTGTGCACTGCATGTATCTGATCTTATACATCAGGTGTGTCAGGGGGGAAAAATGATCACACTGATGATGTAGAGCTCTCTAAAACTCATGTATTAACCCTCCTGTTGTCCTCAGGTCAAGGAAGGACAGGAGGAAGGGAGGAAAGATGGAAGGGAGAAAAGAAGGAAGGAAGGAAGGAAGGAATGAAGGAAGGAAGGAAGGAAGGAAGGAAGGAAGGAAGGAATGAAGAAGGAAGGAAGCAAGGAAGGAAGGAAGGAATGAAGGAAGGAAGGAAAGGAGTAAGGAAAGGAGTAAGGAGGGAGGGAGGAAAGATGGAAGGGAGAAAAGAAGGAAGGAAGGAAGGAAGGAAGGAAGGAAGGAAGGAAGGAAGGAAGGAAGGAATGAAGAAGGAAGGAAGCAAGGAAGGAAGGAAGGAATGAAGGAAGGAAAGGAGTAAGGAAAGGAGTAAGGAGGGAGGGAGGAAAAGAGGAAGGAAGTAAGCAGAGAATGAAGGAAGGAAGGAAGGAAGAGGGAGCAAAGAAAGAGGGAAGGAGGGGAAGAACGAAGGAAAAATTAAAGAAAGAAGGAGGAAGGAAGGAAGGAAGGAAAGAAGGAACAGTCAAAAGAGATGGGGTCAATTTGACCCGGGAGGACAATAGGAGGGTTAAATATGATTCTCTCTGCATTATAGGGTTAAGAGACATTGTACAGATGTCTCATCTGGCCGATGAGTCAGCGGTGGAAAGTCAGACATGTTTGAGTTGTTTGACATGATTTCAATTAAGCTAACGAGGGTCAAACCCTTCCTGATCTAGTTTGCATCTCCTAATCTAATCTTTACCTCCGAGCTGCCACATAACAAATCACACTGCAAACACACACTGGAAAAAACATGAAAATCACAATTTTGTATGTGTATGTTATGTGTGATGTCTTTACATGTATTAAGCTGCTTGGACCCTAAATTTCCCCTATAGGGGATCAATAAAGTTTCTATCTATCTATCTAATAACTTCTCCTGACCTTATGATGCACTGTGTAGGTGAGAGCATCGGCAGAATAAAAGAAGCTTTATATACACACGTGATGCAGTGGGGGTTAAACAGCTTTGTAATTGGTTTACTGTTTCACGCTAGAATGAAGAGGCCCATAGTTTTACCTTCAGTAGGAACAGAGAAGGTGAGGAAAGCAATGTGGAGGGAGGTTTATGTGACTGTAAGTGTTCAAACAAGCATAGAAAAATCACTGCTGCACTTCTAACACTTTTAAAAGATTCAGAAAAATAGTTTAACCCTTGTGTTGTCCTTGAGTCAAGGAAGGAATGGAGGAAGGATGGAAGGGAGGAAGAAGGAAGGAAGGGAGGAAGAAGGAAGGAAAGGAGGGAGGGAGGAAGGAAGGAAGGAAGAAGGCAAGGAAAGGAAAGGAGGAGGAAGGAAGGGAGGAAGAATGAAGGAAGGGAGGAAGAAGGAAGGAAAGGAGGAAGGAAGGAAGGACAGGAGGGAGGAAGGAAGGGAGAAGGGAGGAAGAAGGAAGGAAAGGAGGAAGGGAGGGAGGAAGAAGGAAGGAAAGGAGGGAGGGAGGAAGGAAGGAAGAAGGAAGGAAAGGAGGAAGGAAGGAAGGATGGAAGGGAGGAAGAAGGAAGGAAGGAAGGAAGGAAGGAAGGAAGGAAGGGAGGAAGAAGGAAGGAGAGGAGGGAGGGAGGAAGGAAGGAAGGAAGAAGGCAAGGAAAGGAGGAAGGAAGGGAGGAAGAATGAAGGAAGGGAAGAAGAAGGAAGGAAAGGAGGAAGGAATGAAGGACAGGAGGGAGGAAGGAAGGGAGAAGGGAGGAAGAAGGAAGGAAAGGAGGAAGGAAGAAGGAAGGAAAGGAGGGAGGAGGAAGGAGGAAGAAGGAAGGAAGGAGGAAGGAAGGAAGGATGGAAGGGAGGAAGAAGGAAGGAAGGAAGGAAGGAAGAAGGAAGGAAAGGAGGAAGGAAGGACGGGAGGGAAGAAGGAAGGGAGGAAAGGAAAGAATGAAGGGAGGATGGAGGAAAGAAGGATGGAAGGAAGGAAGGAGGGAGGGAGGAAAGGAGGGAAGAAGGAAGGAAGGAAGGAAGGAAGGAGGAAGAAGGAAGGAAAGGAGGGAGGGAGGAAGGAAGGGAGGAAGGAAGGGAGGAAAGGAAAGGAAAGAAGGAAGGGAGGACTGAGGAAAGAAGAAAGGAAGGAAGGTAGGATGGTGAAAGGAAGGGAGAAAGAGAGAAGGAGGGAGGGAGGGAAGAAGGAAGGGAGGAAGGAAAGGAATGAAGGGAGGAAAGAGAGAGGAAGGAAAGAAAGAGAGAAGGAGGGAGGTAGGACAGATGGAAGGAAGGAAGGGAGGAAAGAAGGAACAGTCAAAAGAGACGGGGTCAATTTGACCCGGGAGGACGACAGGAGGGTTAAATGCCTTGTTTCATCCATAAACTTAATATATTTACTTTATCATCATAGAAGACTAAAGAAAAAAAAAATGAGAAGCTGGAATCAGAGAATTTGGTCATTTTCTCTTTAAAAAATGATTCAATAATCTCAATAAATAATAATCTATTACTAAAAATAGTTGAAAAGTTTGCACTTAATTGACTTATTGTTGATATATTTTTTCATAAATGTACGTGAGATAATTAAAGGTGCAGTGTGTATAATTTAGTGATATCTAATGGAGCGGATTTGGCCAGGAGGGGTTTCAACCCTCCTGTCGTCCTCCCGGGTCAAATTGACCCCATCTCTTTTGACTGTTCCTTCTTTCCTTCCTTCCTTCCTTTTTCTTTAATTTTTCCTTTGTTCTTCTCCTCATTCCGTCTTTCTTTGCTCCTTCCATACTTCTTTTTTCCCTCACTTCCTTCCATCCTTCCATTCTTCCTTCCATCCTCCTTTCCTTCCTTCCTCCCTGCTTACTCTTTTCCTTCCTTCCTTCCTTCCTTCCTTCCTCCTTTCCTTCCTCCCATCCTTCTCTCCTTACTTTCTTCCTCTTGCCTTCCTTCCTTCCTCCCTTCCTTCCTCCCTCCCTCGCTCCCTCCCTCCTTACTCCTTTCCTTTCTTCCTCCTTTCCTCCCTCCCTCCCTCCCTCCTTACTCCTTTCCTTCCTTCCTTCTTTCCTCCCTCATTACTCCTTTCCTTCCTTCCTTCCTTCCTTCCTTCCTTCCTTCCTTCCTTCCTCCCTCCCTCCTGTCCTGCCTTGACCTGAGGACAACAGGAGGGTTAATGAGTGTGTATAATCCCCTTAAAATAAGAATTGTGGTGTTATCATTACCTTTATGTCTACATAACGAGGGGTTAGGGTTTCTACAGTAGCCCAGAATGGACAAATCAAACACTGGCATACTACTACATGCCACTAAATCTTACACACTGGTCCTTTAAAATGAGATCAGATTAATCATATGTAATATATTTCTGCAGCCCCTTTTTTATTAACCTATATACAAACCTAAACGTTGTATTTAGGTCAGGATCGTTGCTGCTGCAGTGTTTTGCTTTACTTGTGTTAATTAATCTTGCAGCTAACGAGCTGAGCCTTTGCGTGCGCTACAGTGGAAAATACAGCCGTGCTTCTTGGCTGAGGATTACAGAGCGTATATCGATGCATGACCGCTTTACCTGTAGTCACCTCACACACCAGTGTCATGGAGACAAAAATTAAAAATCAGGCTGGAAGCAAAGAATTAATGATTTTCTTTGTATCGACTAATGAATTAATGGTTTAAATTGTTCTTTACTACTGAAGACCAACACTGTTCTCATTTTCTTTAGTTCAATATTCAGTATATAATCAAATTTGATCACTTATAAGACAAAATATTACCCAAACTACAGGTAAAATAAAGCCTTTTAAAACAATATTTAGACCAATATAGGACAATTTATATCTATATATATTGAAATTAAGCAGCATAATAACAGTGATAATGACATAATGGTAGTTATATTACACACTGCAGCTTCAAATGCATGTAGATTTAATAGGATAGCATCAATGTGCACACTTTTTTCTTGCTTTTATAGATTTTGTTATTTGGTCCAGCACCTGGACCACATTAATGAATGTTTACCGTAATGACTGTAATATTAGTAGTTTACTGTAATATTAGTAGTTTACTGTAATGAATGTAATATTAGTAGTTTACCGTAATGACTGTAATATTAGTAGTTTACCGTAATGAATGTAATATTAGTAGTTTACCGTAATGAATGTAATATTAGTAGTTTACCGTAATGACTGTAATATTAGTAGTTTACCTTAATGAATGTAATGTTTCCTACTGCAGATGTGCACAAGCCTATAAAAGACAATCTTGACTTAATGCTTTTTTAAATCAGCTATAAATATTTGATTACACTGTATTATATCCTTCATATCAGCAGCAGATGAACACAGAGTTTTATAGATTTTAACAAATTTAGGAGGTAAAAAAAAAGCACACATTCATTAAAGAGGATAATTATGTGATATCTGACTTTAAAAGGATTGAATTCAGGGTCGGTGTCTTGCCTTGTCGACAAGCTAGGAGTTAAAAATAACAGGATTAGACATAATGAAAGTCATGATGTGGTGTTTTTAATATTTAGTCATTTAGTAGAAGCGTTTATCCAACAAGTGAGGCAAAATAAATCAAGTGTTAGAGGAAGTGCGACTCAAAAAAAGGGGACGTGGTAAATCTCGAGCTGCTGACGAGCTACAAATACAACGATAAGAAATGGTAGAGTTTAATTTATCTGTTGTTGTTTTTTAAATAAACAGCTAGATGTAGATTAGTGCATGAGAAAAGAAAGAAGTGCAACAATTAGCAAAGTGCTAATAAAGGGTTAAAGGAGCTCAAATGTTGCAGAAAACCATGTTTAACTTAAAACAAACAAGTGGAAACTTTAAAAACTTTACTTAAACAAACCAACTTTTCCATATTTTATTCACAGAAACTACTCGTCACATGCACAACGTTTCGACTAGTTGCATTATTTATGGCAACACAAACAGACAAAAGTAGTTTTTACACTGTTTTAAGATGAATATGGTGCATTTTTAGTAAGATTTTGGCTGTTGTGATACAAAGTATGGCTGCAACTAGCAATTATTTTTCATTAATCTGTGTAATTAGTTGTCATTTGGTCTTTAAAGATTCAGAAAATGGTGAAAAATATTGATCGTAGCTTCACGAAGACTAAGGAGCAACCTGAACTGCTTTGTTTTGTCCCGAACCAACAGTCCACAACTCAAATATATTCAATTTATCACCATTGAAGACTAAATAAACCAGTAAATATTCACATTTTAAAGGCTGGAATCAGATAAAGTGAGCATTAACACATTAATTCAATATCAATGAATCTACTAATCATCACAGCTCAGATACAAAGTCAGTGAAAGTGAGTTTAATTTGAGGGTAAACTGATCATGTACTGGAACAACTGGTCCTAAAATATTGCCATAAAGATTTATCAGTGTATATTTCAGTGTATATTTCCATTTATTGTCATTGTGGACGAAATAAACCAGTAAATATTCACATTTTAGAGGCTGGAATCAGATAATATTAGCACTATTCTTCTTTAAAAAATTACATATTACTATAAAAAATTGCTAAGCTAATCATCTACTGGAACTACTGGTCCTAAATATCGCCATAAAGATCTATTTAAGTGTATATTTCGAGGATTTTCTCTCGTCTCCTGGTTATTTTCTTGTTAACCTCTCTCCACAAACTCTCATGTCATTTCTCTCAGCTACGTAACTAATCGTCGTAAAACTTTACAGAGAATGCTTTCGACCTATTTTATGAACGAGGTCCATTTATTGCACATTTCTCAGAAGTAGCGGGATTACACTGAAGTCTATTTCTGTTTGGTTGTTGGCAGCACAAACTGAAAGCTGTAATCACAAGTCTGTTGAGTAATCAGGCGCTGGGGCAGGAAGTGTCTTTATCAACCGACGAGGGGTAAAAGAAAAAGTACTTTAGGTTGATAATATAGCAATGTATATATATATCCTTGTTATTCGTGTTTAATTACCTCGGACAATAAACTTCAGGCACTTCTGTAATATTTTGTGGTAAATCAGATAAATCCAACAGTCTATAATGATGGTTTGCATATTGACATAATAGACATTTTAAAAGTTGATTATATGTTTTCTTTCTTTCTTTTTTTATTTTTAAGAAAAAATGTCCTGATTCTCTGATTTTTTGCATCTCAAATGTGACTATTTACTAGTTTTCTTTTAGACTTCTGTGACAATAAACTAAATATTTTTGGCTTGTGGAGACATTTTATTGTGGATGTCGTCTTGGTGATTCGTCATCTTTCACCAGAAAAGATGACGAATAAGAAAATATCTAAGTGATTCAAAAATATCTAAGTGATTCAAAAATATCTAAGTGATTCAAAGAAAAATATCGAAGTGATTCAAATATAATAGTTATCCTACGGCCTTAATCAGTAAGTATCTAGAAGTATACTTGAATCACATTTATTAGCATCATATTGCATTTAATAGCAATATTGAACAAGAAGATAATAGCGAAAAGGCTTTAAAGTCGGGGCTAACGTTAGCTGGTTAGCTCTCAGCGCTGTTGCTTATTTAGCATAACTGCTGTTATTACTCAGACTATTTAGCTCTTTGTTTGACTCTTTATGAAAAATGTCCATCCCTAGTTTTTAGTAAGTTTTGTTAGATGCATTTCAGAGCTATTTAAGCTAATTTACTTTGACGGAAAAACTATATTGTAGCCACTGATTGCTGATGTTAATTACTCGCGGGTTATAATTAAAACCTCTGATGCTAAAGTCAATTTAAATGGGGAAATTCTGCAGCTCGAAGTCATTTAGGAACTAATTTAGGTACTGTAGGTAAGGTAATTAGATAAGTCTGATATGGTACACACTGTTAATTCGGATGTCTTTTTTCAGTTATTAGCAAGTTAACTTAACTATAATGCATGTTGGCTTTGTATGTTTTATTTAAATTCAACATACTTTATTATGTCTATTAGTGTATATCTCCAGGAAACGTCTGTCTGACCTAAACTCCAATCAGGAGCCTTTCCAAGCTGTATTGTAAATCCACGTTTCAGATTTGTCAGGTTTTCTTTGAATAGTTATCCTGCTACTACTTAATAAACCTGCATCCTGCATTGATTTCAGACTCTCAGGTTGCTTTATTTGTACCAGTAGGTAGATTTTGTTTGCAGTAAACAGGTTAAACAGGGAATACACCTTGATACACATTTTTACAAACAAACACAGACATGATAAAGGTGCTCAAGCCTCCAATAATAAAGTAAAATACAGAAATAAGTGTTGCTTCTATAGCATCCATGCAATGCTGCTTCCACTCTTACATGCATACTTGCAGCTAATCAGTCTGCCTCGCTACAGATTACAGCACAGCTCTGCACGCATCAGATCATTTACAAAGAAAGCCGGAAGGAGCATAAAAGCAAATGCCAGATATAATCTAAGTGAGGACATGGAAGATGCTGTTAAACTAATAGATAGTGTGTATTAGTAGAGCAAATAAGTTCTCTCAGGGACTCAATGTTCAGACCTGGACTCAAACCCTGCAGGCTTTATGTCAACTGTGCTCTGTTGACTTATTAAACATGACTATCATGTGCTTCTTATTTACACAAAACGTCTACAGTCTCGATACACCGTATCTGCACTTGAGCGATATGAGCAACTTAAAGTTCAAGTCTTTCTTTGTGCTGGTTATATTTGTCCATCGTGCTTATCAGAGTGTGTTTAATATGAACATCAGGTAAACTTTCAGCTATGGTTAAGTTCGTGCAGTGGCAGGTATAAAGTCAGAGAAGCGCTGAATGGACTAAAGGGTTAACTTTCTCTCTTCTTGTGTGTGTGTGTGTGTGTATGTGTGTGTGTGTGTGTGTGGGTGGGTGGGGGGTGATTAAAGGCACACGTCTCCAAATAAGAATCTAGACGTTGCAGGTCAGGACCTTGATCGCACCGCTTTCACCTATCTGTCTGCAGCTTTTTTACGACCCACGCTCATGCACATCACACTTCTGTTCACTTATGTAACAGGTTCGTCCGAATGTTGAATGTTAAACACTAATCCCCTGCATGGCAGCCAAATCGAGGGCAATGCACCTTTAATTTCAAAAGAGTAGTTAAAGTAGAGATAATGGTTTTATCTATTTATGTTGGAGCAAAGGAATAAAGTCCACTGACGTCAAGTATTGCAGATGCTCATTTAAGAGTTACTCAATTGGGTAAATTTAATCGTCCACCTCTACTCTACACACTTCTTTAAATGTTTAACTCGGCCACACTTTCTAATTCTAAACCTCTCTCCTACTTTGTCAACACAGAACAACAGAAATGCCGTCTTTATTCCTTGTGCTTTATCAGTTGTGACATTTCCTCTCCAGAGCAAAGTGCAGGCTTTAGCTTGAGATCCTTTAGAGGGATTTCTCGTGCATACACACAGCACTTAAAAGACGTTAAACACATGTCACTCTCCCTTACCGTCTCAATCTGGTCCTGTGTAGGTCAAATCCTAGCATTGTCCCGAAGCAGCGAGCAGCAATAAAACAAGGAAATGTAAAAAGAAACGTATGTACAAAAAAAAAAAAAAAAAAAGGGAAAAAAGAGTCAACTATGTACAAAGGTTAGTCTCGCTTAGACCATCGTGCTTTTCTTCTCCCTAAAGTCCGAGTGCGTTGGCTCGTGGTAGGTTGTGATCATGTTGGCCGTGTCCCACCGTCCTGCTGGTGCTGGAGAGCTCTGCATCACCACCAGCCTGATGGGAGACTGGGTCGGCTGCGGGTCGGGGGCGTACTCCTTGGTTGGATCTTTGCCTCGGCAGTCGTACATGATACACGATATCAGGAAGACCAGGAGCAAGATAACGTAGCTGGCAATGAGGATGCAAAGGTTCAAAGTGACTGGGTCGATCTCCTGGTAGTTTTCCAGAAAGCCCATGGTGCCTGCTTCATGCTGGGCGGCCCGTAGGCCTCGGAGAACAAGCGGAGGCCTCAGAGGAAGGGATGGTGGAAGGTACCGACTGACACTAAAGACTGAAGAACAAGCTGGTGACAGCAGGGCTTTCTTTCAATCTATCCTCTTCAATCTGTCTCTTGCTCCTGTCCTCCTCCGCCCCCCCTCTTCCTCCCAACCTGCATCCACTCTGCCTCGCTTCTGTCTCCCACCTCTCGGTTTCAGATGAGGGCCGTGGATACGTGGCTTTGTGATAAAAATACTTTAATCCGCGCCACTCCTCCAACCTTGAGTTTCTGCGATCAATGGCTCACTTTAATAACTTAAGCCTCAGTGGTAACTCAGCAACTGTGACAGATTCTGTGTTATATCATCTGCTAGCAAGTAGACATTAATTACTCTGTATGTGGTGTATTTGAGTGTGTGTGTGTGTGTGTGTGTCTGGGAGCATGTGTGTGTGGTGTAATCTTAATCTTGATTGTGAGTGGGGATTGACGGAGGAAGCCATCTGGCTAAATAGAGGCCAGAGAGCACGACTAAAAAGCCACTCAGAAAATGCTAGCGTGCTATCACAAGTTTTAATTTAACCAAACAAAACCAGGTGAAACCTTCTTCCAATATCTCCGACCTCATATCTTTTTTCTTTTTTTCGGAAAAATGTAATCCCTGCAGATTACAGCTGCCTTTGTGCTCCATGTTTCAGAATCCTCGTAGCATCGGAGAAGGGATTACCACAGTGGACAGCAATATAATCTCTGCTGCTGCATGACAATACATGTGTTAAGGAGCATGTTGGTTGTGCAGGCAGGCAGAGAACATGTGCGTTAGTGTGGATGTGAGGTGAGGTGAGCACAAACAACACTTTCAGTTTTAGTTGCTTGTGTGTGTTTCAACAGGTTGTTTTCCACCTGTTTGAGATTATTGTGACATTAATGGACAGCAGAGGGCAGCAATTAGCAACAGTGGGAGAAGAATCATCTGCAGAGCTGGAGGCTGAATTTATACCACAGAAATACTTCAGCTTTATGCATCTCATCAAATCAGTTGCATACTACATTTAAACTCTAAGCAGGTTTTAAGAACGCAACATGTTTGTACTGGAAATTAAGTTTAGTCAATGAGTGAGTATGGATACCACACAAAAAGGAAGCTGAGGCACTATTCCAGCTGCAAAAAAACCCAATACTGTGCATGGTGATTAAACAGCTGCAGGAAGATGTCAGTACACTAAAATTATTTGTTTTTAACCCTAAAAAAACTAACATTTTGCCCTATTGGAAGTGTCGGTCAGCAGATGTGTCGTTTCCAGTTTTCCAGTTTAAAATGTCCTTTTAAAGCGGCTATAATCAATATTTTCCATAATAATGTCTGACCGGTCAGTGTGTAATGTGTTGGTTGAGAGAAACAAGTTGAAAAAGCTGATGATATGACAATGTTGTGTTCACAGTGTTTGTTTCTGCTGCTCCCAAGTGGCCAAAAAGCTGTTAAAAAAGGCGCAGTCTGCAGGATTTAGTGACATCCATCAGTGAGGATTAAGATTGTGAATATGCCTCTCCGAACCCCCCTAGAAAGATGGAGGTGCTACACTCTAAGGTAAACACAATGATTCTTATTTTCAGGTGACTACACACCAATTAAAAACACTACATAATACTTTGTAATATTAAACTCCATTTCTGTCATTTGACCCTCTTAAATCCTCCACACTGGTCCTTTAATGCAGGTCTAAGTTGGTTCATTCAGTTCCTCCCAAAAACAATCATTTCCACATTCAGCCTTACATGTGTGCTATTTTTTGGAAACTTTCAAGTCGTGATTAGAGTTTAAAAATTCCTCCTTCACAGGCAGACAGATGAATGCCTACCTGATTTTATGAGCGTAATGGTTTACAGAATTCATGTGTTGATCCAGTATATAAAAAAGGTGACGTGCGGAGTTCTCACTTAAGACATTTTTTGGATGCAAATACAACACAAAGCCAAATTTAGAGTGGGCAAAAGTTTCTCTACAATATGTTGCAGGAACGATATCTTTCATCAGGAGTCTCTTAGATTCTTACAATCATGATAGTTTGCAAACTGACTTTTAAAAGCTTCAAACCATGCAGTTAATCCAGAGCTCTGAAACCTACAGAAAAGAACAACAGGGATTACTCTTAAAGTACAAAAAGTATTCATAACATCAACAAGGAGAGCATGAAATCAACCACTAATCTGCTCCAGGTCCCATGCCGAACAAACTCTGTCAGTCATGATGTTTCCTGTCCCCTGGTGTGCAACAGTCAGGGTAGGCAGCAGATGCACATCTGCACATACAGCACAGATGACCTCACTCCTCCTCTCTTGATGTTGAGGCCTGTAATCCCTCTATATGTTCAGGAAACTGATGCCAGAAGCAAAAGGCTTGACCCCGATCCCGCCTGGCCTCCACTGAGCTCCTGAGGGGGAGGGAGGGTGAGGAGGTGGGGGTGGGCGGGGGTGTCAGACTAACATGCAGCGACCTGCACTGTCACTGATAAATCATCCATCTGAGAGATACAATGACCTCTGTGCGTCACTGAGCCTGGTCCCACTCCAGAAGTCGACATCTGGACGAGTCAAAGAGCACTGTGCATACTGCAGTCAGCGATGACTGCATCATTTCCACTTTGAGTATTTCATAACACATGTCACTATTTTCTCATGTTTTACAGTCTCGCTCATATAACAATGAGGGTATTTTAAAAAGAGGGATTTATATTACATTAATCCGGATTAACCATGAAAACAATCTCATTTGCTTTAAATATAAAAACAGACAGAAATGGATGTACTTCTGTCTCAAGGTTCATCAGTGTTCCCATAACTTACGCCAAAGTTTATTTTCAAGGAGGCAGCTCAGGATGAATCACACCCCAGAGAAGATAAATGAATGATGAGATATTATTGTTATGTTAGTGATGAAAGAGGTAAAGTAGCTTTGTGCATGTCTTTCTCAGCTTGTTTTGAACATTATTTATATTTTATCTTTGTGCACACACAAAGTTTATTATGCAATACAAGACAGAAAAGTTGACATACTGTAGATATCACCAATCTGAAAGTCTACTATTTTGGCAACTCTGTCACAACTCTCTTGACTTTTAGGCTGTTTGCCATTTGACAAGTCGTACTACAATATTGAAGGAAAAGCACAAGAAATGTACAGAATTTGTGCATTACTGTGCTTGGCTAGCTTGTTTTAGGAAATCATATAACCACTTGACTTTATACTACATTGTACATTGTAAACAACTTCAGTACAAAGTCTAGAGGTTGTGATATTTAGCACAACAAGCTAGTGAAACTGTAAATGTTGTTCCTTCACATGCTCGATGGCGTTGGCCTTACACAGGACTACTCTCCGGAGACTAAAAACATGATCGCAAGCATGATGTTATTAGTTTTTGGAAGAGTTTCTAGAACAAATTAACGTGATTTTAATCTTTATGATGAAAGAACATGTCTCTCAGTGCACACACACACACACACACACACACACACACACACACACACACACACACACACAGAGATGAGTTTATGAGGCAAGACAAGAAGAATAAGGCCAAGAATTTTACATAATTTGTGCCCGAGTTCTGTTTACTGTTCTTGGCTAGCTTGTTTTGCAACATATTACAACCTCTTGACTTTATATTACATTGTAGATTGTAAACAACTTCAGTACAAAGGTGGTCCGTGACGTTGGCCTTACACAGAACTACTCTCCGGAGACTAAAAGCATGATCACAAGCATGATGTTTTTAGTTTTTGGATCCGTTTTTAAAACAAATGAACGTGATTTTAATCTTTGTGATGAAGGAACATTCTCTCAGTGCACACACACACACACACACACAAGTTTATTAGGCAAGACAAGACAAAAAGAGAAAGGCCAAGAATTTCACAGAATTTGTGCGTGAGTTCTGTTTACTGTTCTTAGCTAGCTTGTTTTGCAACATATCACAACCTCTTGACTTTATACTACATTGTACATTGTAAACTACTTCAGTACAAAGTCTAGAGGTTGTGATATTTAGCACAACAAGCTAGTGAAATTGTAAATGTTGTTCCTTCACATGCTCAGTGGCGTTGGCCTTACACAGAACTACTCTCCGGAGACTAAAAGCATGATAGCAAGCATGATGTTATTAGTTTTTGGAGCAGTCTCTAAAACGAATGAACGTGATTTTAATCTTTATGATGAAGGAACATGTCTCTCAGTACACACACACACACACACACACGGGCAAGACAAGACAAGAGAAAGGCCAATAATTTTACTGAATTTGTGCCTGAGTCCGTTTACTGTGCTTGGTTAAGCTTGTTTTGCAACATATTACAACCTCTTAACTTCATATTACATTGTAAACAACTTCAGTACAAAGGTGGTCCGTGACGTTGGCCTTACGCAGAACTACTCTCCGGAGACTAAAAACATGATCGCCGTTATTAGTTTTTGGAGCCGTTTCTAAAACAAACTAATGTGACTTTAATCTCATGATGAAGAAGGAACATGTCTGTCAGTGCAGCGGTGTGGCTCACTGATGTGTTTTTAATAGTTTTTGGACAACACAGAGGAATGAAATATATCAGGCTTTGGATACACGCACAATACTTATTAGTCAATCCAAACTGCCGGTGGTTCGGACCAATCGGCATCCTATGAGGATTCTCGCATGATCTCGCAAATCCAGCTGCCTCACAATATAAGATGGCTCATAGACAGATGGTTTATCCAATCACTGCCAAGTTTTTTGTTGTTGTTTTTAAAAAAAGTTGCTGCCCTTTTTCTAAACGGTTTCCAAGGACGACTTCTCAGATGGTTCTGTGTAACAAACCATCTGGCGCGTCAGGTTAGTTTAGTTCAGAGGGCTCATGCAATTCACTTGAAAGTTGAAAAAGATGAAAAGGCATTGGGTATGATATGTCAATAATAATAATAATAAAATAAATGAAGAACATGAAAGAGTTGCACTTGTGAAGGATTGATTTTCAGTTTTTCTGTAAACAGCAGCGATTGAGAGGAAGAGCGGACTTTCTGTCCTGGGGATGTTTGTGTTGTAGGTTGCAGGGCATGATTAGCTCAGAGGATGTAATAGGTTTGTCTGTGTGTATACCAGGACTCTTGGGTGGAGTTTCTCCTCTGCTCATATCTGGGAGTTAGATCTCCCCTAGCGCCAGACTCTGGTGCCAGCGAGTCCGGCAGCCTCGGTGGGGACCTGGAGACTGACAGCGGGGAGAGATGGGGAAGGATGTGTTGACAAATCCTGCAGGAGCCTTCAGCTGTTTGACTCTGTGAGCCAAAGGATTTGTTTCTGCTTTACATTCGTCGTCAGTCTCTAAGGCATGAAATCCCCCCCCCAACAGGTTGTTTGTTTGTTTTCACAGCGTGGCGTCTCCCCCTGTGGTGAAATCCTCCTCTCGATCGCACACACACACACATCCTGACCTCGCCTCTGGTCTCCCACCATTAACCCACCGAAAAACAAATGGGGAGCAAGAAGCACGCTGACTTCCCTCTGATTTGACCTTTTGATGTGAACTTAAGAGAAAACACTTTGGTTTTCAAAGCTTGTGTCTTTATCTCTCTCACAGAACTAAAGCCTGGTGATGAATCTCAGTGGGTTTAGGATTTATAAAACAGATAGAGTTTAAGTACAATGAGGGGTTTAGTTGCACAATGTTATCAGTGAGGCTTTGCACTCACTATTCTAATAGCATTTGGCTGTTTATTTGTCTATAGCACCTCCCTGAGGTTAAAAACTCGAAGTATAAATTTAAAAAATGCACTTTGCTCTCTGTATTTATTACATACTTCTTATTTAATGCTTTTCCTGTAATTTCCTGTTATTTAATAGAAGTATTTTGGTTTATTTCTGCCATTTCTTTTTTTTTTAAATAGAAAAACGTTCCAGCAGATTTGATTATAATATTAAAGACTCTATGTTAAAGAGTATATAAAGCTATACCATTACCAGAACTATAGAATATTTCTATAGTAAGTGACATTTAGGTGACTGTTAATTCCCATATATATAAGATTTAGGAGACCGTTTGATTCATTAGTTTTTAGTTACAGTAAAATCATAACTAAGCTACTTAAGTTGCAATACAGATGCTGTGTCATGGATGGGAAAGATGTAATGTTATGTTAAGTCAAGTCACACTGAAAAGAAAGTTAATACTACTAGCCTCAGAGAATAACACTGAAAAAGAAAAAGTTAAAAAAAAACGCTTCTCAGTTACAGTTACACAACTAGGTTTGGTTACATCTACTGTCCATGCTCTTTAAATGGGAGTTGTTCCAGGCTCCTTCACTGGATTAAAGGGGAATATTTTTTTCAGTCTGAAGTGGCCTGTCGGGCAAAGGGCACTGAAAAGGGAGGGGTTGTGGGGGGGGGTTGGAGTTTGTGGTGAACGTGATCCTCCGTCTCCTTTGTGTCTTTAGGCTGTTTGAGTTACTGCAGAGATGTTCCATGAGGTCAGAAAGGAGGTGCTGTTACACAACCGGGAGACAGCTGAGGACAGTGAGCGGAGGCGCCTTAAGAGACGCTGAGGTGCAGGCAGGCAGGCGAGGAACCGTCACAATCACTATTTTACTTTACATAAGATAATAAAAGCAAGAATGGTTATAATTATGGTGGGTATGACTGTGTATGATTTGATATTGTTGGGGGGTCTGAGGTTTAGGAATTACTGCAGGGTCTCAACAAACAACTTGTCTTTTCCCCCTATTTAGAAAGTGGTACATAAACATTTGTAACACAATACTGTATAGTTATCCTCTCCCACTTGGAAGGGAGAGACACCTATGTTGGGATGCCGTTGGCGGATTTCAGCTCAACTTTCAACACCACAGTACTCTCAAGGCTCGTCAATAAGCTTAACGATCTGGGCCTGAATACAGCACTGTGAGACTGAATCCTGGATTTTTTGATGGTCCACCGCACCTCTTCCCCGCGGACTCTCTCCTGTATTCCCTCTACATCCACAACTGTGTGGTGACACAGGCTGGGGTGGATCTCCCATAGCGACATGACAGCTGACAGGGAGGAGGTGACGGTCCTGGAACAAAATATATCAGGACACCCATCTCTCCATGAACGTTTCCAAAACCAAAAGGAGGTCATTGAGCTTTACAAGAGGAGCAGGGTGGAAACTGCACAGTGTTGGAGAGGTTAGACAACTTCAAATACCTTCAAAACATCCACAAGGATCTGATATGGGCTAGCCACACCACCACTGTAGTTAAAAAAAGGCCCAACAGCGTCTGTACAGCCTACGGGAGCACCAAACCCAGCATGGACTGCAAGGGCACTGGGGAGGGTGGTGCACACGGCCCAGCACATTCACTGGGTGTGAACCAGGGTTATTATAGTTAACTAAAACTAAAACTGGCAGTGAAAAATAATTTTAAAAAACTAAAACTAAATAAAAACTACAATGAACAATGCACAACTAACTAAAGCTAAACTGAATTGCAGATAAAATTAAACTTATTTTTTGTTTTCTCCCTCGATTTGTGTCCTGTTCAGTTTGACTTCTTGAGATAACAGGCTAGTGCCAGTAGGTGGCAGCAGAGCCACCTACTGTTTGACGTGCATTTTACGATTTTCCAAGCAGAATAATAATAATAATACACAGCCCAATATGGGAATATTTAGACTACGACGCCAAAGTAGATAAAAGTAAAAGTGTGGTGATGAAGAGTGATGGGAACATTTGTGGGATAAAAGCTAAAAGGGAAAAATCCCACTAACTTGAAATTTCACCTTGGATGCTCTCACAGAGAAGCAGGAGACAGCTAACGTAAGCTTACAGTCAGCAACACAGCAAACCTTACTTCAGTGTCAGCATTATTTCATCCTTTACAGCTTCTACTGATCAAGGCTTTTCTCCTAATACCCGAAAGACTAAAACTAATGGTGCTTTTCCACTTTACAGTTCTAGCACTACTCGACTCCACTAGGGATAGTACCTGGTACCTGGTACTTTTTTAGTATCTGCTCTGCCGAGGTTCCAAGCGAGCCGAGCCGATGCTAAAATGTGACGTCAACAGACTGCCGGCCACTGATTGGTCAGAGAGTCACTGGAAGAGTCATGAGCCGTCCCACACAAGAATCAAACCCCGCATTTTTAAATAAGATTAGTTTCTCTTCTCTTCCTTTATGTGTGACAAAAGACACAGGCCGAGCAGCAAGTATGTGTTTGTGTCGTGTATAAAACGAAGTCACGGCAGTTTCGCGCAGCCGTGCTATGACAACCCCGCCCACATTGACGAGGTATACTATGAAGTAATTGAAAAGTTTGTTCCTGGTACCAAACAGAGTCGAGTCGAGTAGTGCTCGAACTGTATAGTGGAAAAGCACCATGAATAAAAACTAAACTAAAACTACTTAATCACTTGTTAAACTAACTAAAAACTAAACTGAAATCAAAAAGAAAACTGAAAAACTAAATTAAAATACAAAATAATGAAAATTTCAGAACTATAATAACCCTGGTGTGAACTACGCAGTGTGTGCAGGAGCTATTCACCCAGCGGTGCCTCAGGAAATCCCTGAACGTCATTAAAGGACCCAGCTCACCCACACAACAGCCTAATGCCCTTAAAAAAAAGGAGATACAGGACTCTTTTTTTCCTTAGATAAGACTTTTTAATAAATAAACCACACACACACAAATAAGTGCAATATCTGAGTAAAGATTGTATATGCACTTTTATTGACTTCACACCTTATGTTTTTATTTGCATGTTTTCATATTTATATGCCGTATATTTATTTATTCATTGTTTCTTTAATGGAGCATCCCAGCCAAATAATTTCAGAAGTGTACGTGTAGAGACAATAAACATTTCAAATCTATTTATAATGAGTCTACAGTCTCTGAGATACAAATCATTTAGAAGAACAACATCATTAACAAAAGGAATAGGACCCCAGATGATAATAAATGTCCAACATGGTGACATACTATAAACCTCAGTTCAACTATCCTCCTCTATCAGTGGCCTCTGAGTCTGATGATGAAGTGTGCTGAATTATCTCATCTCATATATATATAAAAAGTAGAAGCCTGGAGGCGGGTGGGGTCACATCTAGCGGACAGCAGCGGGTGACGGACGGGCCGAGGATCTTGCAGATCTGATAAAGGCTCAACGAGAGCCCTTTCCTTCCTGAGTGTTGGACTGTTTGTGTTAGAGCGTTCTGCGTCTCTTCTTCTGGGTGTGGGAACCTGCTCCTCCCAGACTTCATGGTTTCCTCTCGTCAAGGACCCACAACCAGCCGTGTCATTCAGCGTCCAACTCAACAAAACAAAAAGGATTGAACGGGCTATTAACAACCTGCTGAAATCTGTAATAGAGAACATGTGTATTTAAATATAAAAAAGGAGTATGCATGTGAAATAAATATTCAGTGTATCTAATTTGTTTTGTTGTTTTAGTATGGGTGCAATGCATGTGTAAAAAAAAGGAGAGAAATACATATTTATTGCTACAAATTGAGCTTTTAATACAAGTATGAAACACATTTACATATATAGATGTGTTTGTTTTATGAGTGTTTCTTGTTCTCAGGTCTCTCTTAAAACAAAGTGATCTTAATCTCAGTGAGACTACCTGATTAAATAATAACTGTACAGCACTTTGGTTCAACTGAGGTTGTTTTTAAATGTGCTTTATGAATAAATAAATAAATAAATAAATAAAGCTTGACTTAAAAAAAGTTTAAATTTAAAAAAAACTTTACTTTTTCGTTCTTTTGGACATCATTTTTATTGCTTGTAAAGAAGTGGAATATAAATACGATGTTATAAAAACTGAGGTACACATTTACTTTTTCAGAATAATAGTGACCATATGAAAAAAAATCCTATTTAAATATGATTTTGCATTGAAGATTTATGAAATATATTGGCACAAAATGCATTTATATGATGCAGTTTCTTATTACAGTAGAATAATCAAATGAATTAGTGAAATCTAATGTTTCCAGCTTAGCTCACAACTACTATAAGGGCTTATCACAGCTTCATAACTACAGTAACACAAACTGATAAAATGCAACAACAAACATTTACTAATAAGTTTTACTCCAGTAAAACTTTGCACAAACCTTTCTGGTTTCACTGAGTTCAAGGCCCAACATGTAGGCAAAGGGTTAGGGTTAGGGTTAGCGTTAACACCAAAACCAATAAACATTTATCCTCTTTATAAACAGTAAATCTGACCTCCTTACAGGCTCTTCCTTTATTGCAGGGGACTACAGCCAAACTTCATGCACACGCACTTAAACTCAGGATATCTGCCAATCTGATACGAGCGCTGTCATTTCCCTAATCGTATATCTGTTTATTTCATGACATAAAATGAAGCCAGATGCTGCTGTGACTCAATGGTTTAAAAAAGGAGACAGTGTGCATATGCATAGAAACTGTATCGTCATGCAATTGTTGCATGACGATACAGACTGTAGTTATTGCTAACTACAGTCAGTATAGGTACAATTACTGATCTATTGGATTGTGTATCCTTTTATGGGAAAGTGGAGAGTTTTAATCACTTTATATATATACAAAAAAAGAGTTTTTATTCTACAATTACACAGAAAATACACACGCTGGGGTTTTGAGAGTTGATTCAAATTGTTTTCCCTCAATTAAAAATGAATGAATCCATTGATTTAATTAAAACAAAAAAGATTGAATTTCTCTAGAATAGAATTATTTTCCTAGCAGTGAGACGGAGGCTCAAACAGCTTGAAATCATCATCATCATCATCATGTTGGAAGATAATATACAGAAAATAGTGTTGAAAGAATAAAACTGGTCATTCGTAGAACTAGTACTGGCACCCGCCTTCAAAAGAAGTAAACAGGGTGGTGTTTTCCAGTTAGTTTAGATTTATCTATTCAGTGGAAATGACTCTTTGTTTTCTGATAAACAACGTCTCACTCATTAATGACGTAAGTTGGCCTTTGACTGTTTTCTTCCCGCTTTCTCTTGGTCTGAAAATGCCTCAGTGGTTTCTGTGCGGCAGCCCACATTCACACCCACTTTAAATCAGCGGGGAGTTGTAAAACCGACTCCTCGCCATTGTCTCGTGTACGTCATCACAGCAGCTGGTACGCTCTTCCCCAGGCAGCACTCACAGGAATGTCCACAGCTTATAAAAGCCAAAGAAGAATAAGAAGAAGAAAAGGAGAAGTACCCCTGAGATCCCCCCCCGCCGGGACCCACAGTGAAGCTGTTTACACTCACTCAGGAGGATGCGGGTTGCTGAAGTCGCCTCTGATTCACTTGTTGACTAGAGTTTAGGTGTTTGTGTTTATTAGCTTTATAAGAGCCATGACTTTAGGATTTTAGGGGTTTATATTTACTAGAAAAAATGCACCATGAGTCAGATGTTTGTACTCATGTTATGTGACTCAGGTGATGTTTTCTGATCACTGTTAAGAGGGTAATCTTGCAAAAAAGTCTGATCTGCACCATAAGTATGTAGTGAAACAAGTCTAAAATAAAGCATAAAGTACCAATTTAAAGTGCTTTAAAAGAAGACAAAGAAATGCTTGTTCGACTGGACTTGTAAACGCCAACTTTTCTCTCCGTTTCAGCCCTCCGTCCTGATTAAAGCAGCATTTTTTCTCCCCAAAAACAAAATTTGTACAGTGTGTACAGCTCTGAAAATGCTGGCTCAGCGTTTTGTATGTGTACAGAGAGCCGAGCTTTTCCAAAATGATCTGAATCATTTCTATTGTCTGCAAGTTTATTTGTTTTCGCTTATTTCAAACGCTGATATAACTGATCTCATAGCTGTCATTGACCTGTATTTATGTTATGTCACGACTATTAAACAAAGATTTGGTCTGCTTGTCTAGAGGTTTGTTGAGAAATAAGGAGAACATTGAAGAAGAGATTGTCATTTTTTATTGTTTAGATGTTTCATTGTTGGCAGATGTCTCTACAGAAATCGACCTGGGAGACGTTAAGAGTATCTGCAAGTGGTGGAGTTTCAAAATTAGGCATCATGGTGTAATCATAGCTGCAGCTCTATAAGGTTGTACTGTCACAGGAAGAGTAGTACAAATAGACCCAAATGTAGGAGACATAGCAAGCTGACCTATTCGTTGAAACTCAAACGTAACTGTGACACAGAAACAAACAAACGGAGGAGATGACTCAACCAAGTCCACACTGAAAACTTGACTTAAATACCAACTGCACTAACGAGGAGATGAGGTGCAGGTGGGGAAACACAAAGCAGGACTAACGAGGCTAAATGCAGGGCAGGTGTGTTGAAGAGTAGAGGGAAGAGCAGTCTGCGGAGGAAAAACACAGATGAGAAAACCCACAAACAACAATCCTCTTCATAATATCCCAACATGCACAGAACCACATAAGCTTTGTGAGTGCAGACAAGAATGCACATAAAGACAGACTAACTAATAAAGGCAATTTAGGTAATATTCAGAGTCTGACTTTGGAAAGACGGTCTGACATGATAAGAACTCTCCCACACAATCCAGTCTAAACAAACAAGGGGAAAAGTCCAAGAGGGTGCGGTTGGATAGTTGGGTTTTTCTTTTTTGCCTAAATGAGTGAAATGAGCATGATAAGAGCTGGTTGAATTCTCTAAATGCTAAGAAAAAGGTGTTTCAGTGCTTCCTTTCCAGCCTCCTTTATCTCATCGTACACTTGACCACCTCTTTACGAAAGGAAAGGAGATACTTTTGTCCCACAGTTCCTTTCGGCATTAATATTTAAGGTGAAGAGTGGTGGATAATGGCATGCTTTGCTTAGACATGCTTTGAGCTGAATTCTAACATGCTCACAATGATTTAGAAGGTAGACCTCGTACTAGTGTTGTAGTCAAGACCAGGCGGGGAGTTCCGGTCCCCTGAAATGATGCCAACGCGGAAGTAACTTAAAACTGCATTCTATCAAAAGGCCACCAGGGGGCGACCGTTTTGGTGTCAAAAGGACTTCCGTCTCTATACAAGTCAATGGAGAATTCACCAACTTCTCACTTGATTTCTAACCTCAGTAAACATTTTCAAAATGTGTTTATGGTCTCAATCGCTAGTTTAAAGCCTTTTTCAATGCAGTATGATGTTTTTTTGTGAAATTTTGGCCTCCCTGATTTTATATTTGACGATAAAGCAGGGTATGCATTAGGGCGTGGCTACGTCGTGATTGACAGGTTGATTGGTTCACAGGTTCAGGAGGGCGCCTCATGCTCCTCCTGATGCCCATATAAGTAGAATCCGTGTTTTTATTTTTCCCGGCATGCAATGGAAATTTTCAAGATGGCGCTGCTCAGATCCGATGCTATTGGCCTCTGAGCAGCAGTCCACAAACCAATGGTTGACGTCACGGATGTTACGTCCATTTCTTATATACAGTCTATGGTCAAGACAAACTAACCCAAGACCGAGTCAAGACCAAGACCGGAGCATACCAAGACCAAGATTTTGAGGTCAAGACCGAGACCGAAACCACTCTGATACCATTTTCAAGAGTATTACTGCAATCATAATAATCATGTGGCTCGAAACATTATACATTTACATTATTCACCCTCATCACAGTCTCATTTGGAGTCTGTCCCATCTTTTGTGTGGATTATATTGTTAAAACTTTCAAAGTAAGATAAATTATTGGTTGCATTTGAAGTTGGTGGGAGTTCTACACTCAATCACAGTAAAAAAGAAAAGAAAAAAAGATGTCAAGGCAGCTGTGGTCTCCACTGGCTTTGAGATAAAAGTCAGAGTGCAGCTCATCCGAAACTGAGTGAAGACCGAGTAAAAATGCAGTCGATTCCGAGACAAGACCAAGATCGTAAAAATGTAGTCTTGAGACCAAGACCAATATCTTAACAATGTGACCGATCTCGAGTACTACAACACTCGCTGTGTTGGTAGCTGTTGGTTGTTGGATTGTGAATAAGCATTTAACATAAAGTACAGGCTCAGACTGATGGGAAAGTTATTCGTTTTGAAGCTATTTGGTCATAAAATTGGAGAAAAAGTCACACAAAAGAAATTACAACTCAATATGACGGGAACATGAACATCTGCGCCAAACTTTATGGCAATCCATCCAATAGTTGTCAAAATCAATCGTCATCATGGCCACCGGGGGGGGAGGGAAACGTCAGTGCATCACCAATATAATTATAGTCCATCATCTGGGGATCATGAAAGTGCCAAAAGTTGGCCGCAGTGGTAATATTATGACAGTAAAAAAAAAGATATCATCCAAATGATACTTTTAAATTAAGTTTGTCACTGCTGCAATGAAAAGCTGGACATCAGAAACCACAAAAAACAACATCCAGCACATTAGAAACAGCTGGAAACTGAAAGATGTGGGATTGATTTGCATGTTTTATCATATAAATATGAACAATTGATGAACTATGATGTGAGCTGCAATTTTCACTAATACAATGACACACATTGTGTTTGCAGATCTGGGCACATGAGCTGTGCGTGAGGAGGTGCAGCGGAGTGTGGAAACAGTTTTGGGAGTGAGTTCGAGGTTTATGAGGCTCGGGCAGGAAAAATTTCAGCTCCGCGGGCATAACTCAGCTGTTCAGATGAAAAGGAAACCAAGTGCTGTGAAGAAGCTACTTCCCATGACATCATCGTGTTATGTTAAATGACCTTTGTGGGGACTTGTCAGACACGCCTTCTGATTTCCTCCCTGAGCCATTCAAATCATTTAAGTTAATTTACAGAACAAGAGAAAGGTGGATTATAGTTGGATTGTCCTCGAACCACCAAATATAAAAAGATACTGAAAAGACAAAAACTGCAGGTGTGATAAGAGTTTTGATATTAAGGAGGTTTACAGAAGCTCATTTTATTACTACTTTTTAAACCTTTCTCTATTATTTTACACTGCATTTTTAAGTGTTTCTTGTCTTTAACTTGTACAAATGTCCTAAAAATGTCAATTTTCAAGTTAAAAATCTCCTTTAGACCACAGACTGTATCTAAATAGGGATTTAGTGAGGTGTCGGATATCACCTGTTAGTTTGCATTGGAGCCGGTCTGGTCAAAATTAAAAGAAATTCATCATATAATAATGAGAAAAATGTATTTCTTTATTGCAAAACTTGTTATAATTACAACGTTTTTTATATATACCATAGTAGGCACCTTTACTTTGACCATAAGACAAAAACCAAGCAACCACAGCTGCTGGACATTAACTAATATAATGATATCTTCATGAGCTCTTTATGAACACCACAGAAGAAGAAAAAAACAGCATATAAAGAGCAGCAATGTGCTTCATAACTTGCATAAAGTTGTTTTTCTCCTTTATAATCCACAGTATATGTATTGTTGAGTTTTTTACTGTTTCATTTGTGTTTTACTGTTGAGTTTTATGAATTCTTTAAAAGGCTCCATCATCTAGGGCATTGCAAACTAGCTGAAGCTATAAATATTGTGGTATCTGGCATTAGTTCATGCATATTTGTCCCAATACAAATAAACATTAAATGAATAAAAATGAGCTTGTTATAACGAGAAACTGAGCAAATGGGTTTGTTTTTTGTGTGTCATGGTGGCAACAAAATGCTGCCTTCGACACGTTAATGGCACACTGTCGTTATCCTCTCTGGAGCAGCTCAAACCTAAAACAGATTTTTTAAACAGCTGTTTCTAAACTGCATCATATGTGACCACCAGTGACACAGTTTCCAGTTGCTTGATCTGCTCTCTTCAGATGTTTGTGCAACAGATGCATTAAATTAGCAAAGTAGGAACACATCTTTGATTAACAAACACTTCTGTGACTCCGGGTATCAGCAAAGTTGCAACATGCACAACGTGATTATTTTTGTGGAGATTATTATATTATATTGATTTTGACACATTTAACTCTTCATATAGAGCCCCCTACTTGCTGATCATGCACAAAGATGTGATAGGACTGTAGTGCTTCGTCTAAAATCGCTTCTTCTGTACTTACACTTAATATTTTTGAGTGCATAAGTGCATTCACACTAAGAAGTATGGAAAAATGTGTGGAACTATGGACACTTCTCATCCTCAACGTTAACCATTTTGGCTACGTAGCAGAAGGGAAGGGACCACTTTTCAAACAGGAAATGGCGGCCGAGGACGTTGTAACTACTGTGAACATTGTAGCATGTTTTTTTTTGTTGCACTAAGCACCACTATACTGTTGTCACATAAATGCCATCAGAAGGTTTATTGGGCTTTAATTGAACAGTCTGTAATGATTTTGTACCACAAATGATAATGCGATAAGACTAACATGTCAAAATGTGTGCGCTACACAAGTAAATACATATGGTGCTTTTTCACTATATAGTTCTAGCACTACTCGGCTCGACTCGCCAAAATTTCACAAATGAACATGATACTGCATTGAAGAAGGCTTTAAACTAGCGATTGAGATCATAAACACATTTAGAAAACGTTTACTGAGGTTAGAAATCAAGTGAGAAGTTGGTGAATTCTCCATTGACTTGTATAGAGACGGAAGTCCTTTTGACACCAAAACGGTCGCCCCCTGGTGGCCTTTTGATAGAATGCAGTTTTAAGTTACTTCCAAGTTGGCCTCATTTCAGAGGACCGGAGCTCCCCGCCTGTACGCAACACAAAACACATAAACAATGGAGGCGATGGTGTTGTTGCTGTATGAAGCTTTCTGTCACACACAAAGCAAGAAAATTGCTGAATGACTGTACCGCTGTTACCGGTATTTAAAAATGCTGGGTTTGATTCTTGTGAGGGACGGCTCATGACTCTTCCAGTGACTCTCTGACCGGTCAGTGGCCGGCAGTCTGTTGACGTCAGTATCGGCTCGGCTCGCTTGGAACCTCGCCAGAGCAGGTACTAAAGTACCTGGTACTATCCCTGATGGAAACGCAAAAAAACCGAGTCGAGTAGTGCTAGAACTGTATAGTGGAAAAAGCGCCAATAGTGAACTAACAGAAGTATGTGATTTAAAACACAGATTAGGTTTCAGAAAAAGTATCTGCAGTTTGCAAGTGATAATCATCTGTGAAACGGTTCTTTGCCATCACTTGTGACCTTGCCTGTTTCATCAAAGTGCTCACTAAGTAAATTTCACCAAACAGCCCCCTGGTATTAAAATCAGTGAAGTGGAGCGCAGGCTGTTTTACTTGATACTTCATACATGACTTGCACTAATGTCTTATCACTCCTCTGCAGTGGGAGGATGAGCGAGAAGCTGACACATCGCCCATTCAGACACTTTTCCCGTCTTTTGCATCGCATGTGCGTCAGAAGAGGCGATACCAATCGCTGTTCAGGGAAAAGCCAAACAAACTGCCTGTAAAAAAAGAGAAGAAAAAAGGAAAAGAGTTCCAGTTCAAGTCAAACAACTGGTCATGATTTTCCCTCACACACATGGATCTAATCATTCGTGATGCATGAAGGAATTGACAACAGGGTGTTACTTTCCTTTTATTCTGGCCTTTTTTCTTTCAGTTCCTCTTCTGCTCGTTGACCACAAACTTTAAATTGTAGAAACAGGATTCAGATGTGGTTTAGTGCTGAATAAAACAGTCACATTACACTATGACCTCCGACAGATGTTCTTTGACAGTACAAAAAATCTACATACAAAGAATTCCTTTGGTGTTCTTGTGAGCTCTGTTGTCTTTTAAATGGATAAAACCCATTTTTACTACATTTAAGTATTAAAAAAAAACTATTATCTGAAAATTAGATGTGCAAACTGTGTGTCTGGGTGGGTTTACACTCATTTAAATCGCTGCTCTTAAGGAGGAAAAAGCAACAAAAGGACAATTGTTGACAGTATTACACTCCCGGGGTTTAATTAGGAAGTGATATGTCATCTTGGAAAATGAATGTGCTGTCTCAGCAGCTCAGGAGCATGAACATCATCTATGAGCCATGTCGCAACACTGTAACTAATCAGTTAAAGCCAGATGAGAGCCAGCAGTCAGTTTTCTTTTTCTTTCTTGATGTAGCACAATGATTTTGAAAGATTTTATCAAGAGAAAATTGACGTAAAAAGTTTGAATAAACATTAGCGTCTTCTTTACTTAGGAGGTTATCTTTTGGACTTACCTTCACCTCATTTTATATACAAGCATGTCCATTATTTAGTTTGTAGATAGAAACCCTAAAAACATATAATTTGACAAAGGTTGTTAAGGCTAGTAAAAAAAGAATTAGAAGCAGCAGCAGAAGACAGATATTCATGATAATCCCATTGAGGTTGTGTGTGTTTGTGTCCACCTGATAAATGATGAATCTAAGTCCAACATTATCTCCCGTTTTAGCTCTGGTTTGATGTCCGCTCCGCCCATTCCTGAGAAAAATATCTGACTCTTTAGTGTTGAAATGTTATGCTTTCTTCCCCAGATCATCATGAACTGGGTCTTTTTTTTCATTTGGGGTTGGGCACGTAGTATACCAAGGGTTTATTGGAGCTTTTTTGCTGAAAACAGCTTCCTAATATGGCTGGAAATGATGTTCATGAGCACAAAACTAACAAAAATACAGAATATGTTGAATAAAAATGAAAACTAGGTGTTAAAAGAGGGTACAAAAACCCTCCTCGAGTAGGTTTGTAACAATGAATCAGCCTTTCCCATTGCATTTCTACATGAATGATGAATTAAATTATTCTCATTTGAGTTACTGCTACCTAACTATACATTGATGTAGTTATCAAGTATCCTTAAAGCTGCTGTGAAGTCTTGTTGAAGTTTTTTTGGCTTCAGTTTGAGTGATAAGCTTATATAAAGCTTTTGAGCGAGGGTGGTATTGAAGATGACACTGTAGTCCTGTTGAAGTGGGATTTACTGTAAAAATGGGAGTGACTGGTCAGGAAGAGTTTTCTTTTTATTATGTGGTGGAATGAGGGCAAACTGAGCCTGCAGGACCAGTGGGACTGGGCAGCCAACACTTCAGACACTCCAAGAACCACTGGCAGCACATGAAAGAGTCAAAGAAAGAGCGTGCAGAGTTACTGTCACACTGTAAAAATACTGTTGGCTCTTATTATGCTGAATGTAGAGGTTCTGTACTTTGGTTGTCAGCCATAAAATCTGCCCTTTTACATCGGCTGCTCATGGGAGGGGTTTGTGAAAAAAAAGGCCACCATGTAAAGCAAAAAGAAAGAAGGATCTAGGCTACTGCCCAAAGATAGAAGCAGGATTAAAAAGACTTGCAGTGTGTTGCACTAGCTTAAAGAACATTTGAAGTTTTGGTGTGAAGACAGCAGTATGTTGTAATGACTTAGATTCACTTTGCAAAGTTGCACCATCTCAAACCATTTCTTCTAGTATAACTCCCACATGATGAACTTATTATTGTTGCAACAGGGCTTCTGAAGAAGATCCTTGTCAGATGGAAAATTTCCATTAAAATCAGCAAAAGAAAAAAGTGATTTAATGCAGGTTTCATGATAAGCAAATAGCTAAAAAAAAAAAGTGTGAAATCAGGCCAATCAGCACAATGTTAACACGTGAATTCTGACACTGTTTTGACAGCACACAGACAAATAGGTGACCTTGTAACAGAAAGTGTGTGTTAATGCAATTATTTTGATTGATATGGTTGACTGAAAAAGAACAATCGACCATATATGAAGCAGGTTGCTGTTTGCCATGTGTGGAAAACCAATAGCAGAGCCTATTATTCACTTATGAGTCACTTTTAGCCAGATGAGTATTAAAAGAAGCTGTTGGCTTTCACTGACTAATGGGAAAAATGGGGGGTTGACTGGTTTGGGACTACTTGTCTGTGTCTGAGGGGTTTAATCCCTGTTTAACACCCCCACCCCTCTTCAAATAGAGAGCCGAAATGAGCAGAGCCCCTCCTGTAGAGGTGGGGGCTGCTCTAGAGGGTATCTGAGCTGCAACAGGCCAGCAACCTCCAAGGAGCTAAAACAAGAGAGAGAAAGGAAGAGAGAGGAGGAGGGAAAAGGTAGGATAATAATTTAGAAAAAATAGGTCAATGAATAAAATTAAGTTCTGGCCCATCTTTCCGGACCCAACCTGAATGACCCTCACCCTTAGGACCCAAGCAAAGATGCCCCTTTATTAGTACTGTAGCCTCCTCCATCTCCTCTTTCGTCCCTTCTGCTCCATCTCCCCTCTTCATGTCTCCTCATTGCGCCACACAGAGGAAACCTGAGTGATAAACAGCTAAAATCAACGTTTCCAACAGTTTTTGCAATACCTATCTCCAAGTTTTAGGCATTTATATTCAGGTTTTTTATATGCAAATTAAAAAAAGGCATAAAAAACAATGATGGAAAAACTCTTATTGAGCGTCTGTTAGCTAAATCTTCAAGAAATCACTTGTCAATCAAACAGCCGATACTGAAATGCCTTCTTTGTTGATGGTAGCACTCTTTTACCTCTCATGGCGATTAACGCTTGTTACTAAGACAACCAGGACTCTGTGATTCTTTATAACATTATTCCTAAGTTTCATTGGTGCAATAAAACCTCCCTGTTTCAATCAAAACAATCTAAGCGATCACGGAGCAGCAGACACACCTCTGTGGGCAGGAAGGAGCTGAGCTGCTTTTCGTGAGACTGAGAAGCGTTTTGGGAGATGTACAGTTTGGCTCACCTTTATGCCCGGCTCGGACTCTGAAATTAACTTCCTTCCAGTGGGCGGTGTCCTCTCCGATGAAGGTTTAGTCCAGGGTGAAGAAGCGGAGACACCCACAGATCCCTGCTGCTGCTGTTTCTGCTGTTGCACATCTGTTGTTTATGCACAGACCTCGCAGCGGATCCACACCCCGTCGTCTTCTCACAACACTGCTTGTACATGTCTGATTTTTATTTATTCTAAGTTGTTGAAGCAGTCAACAAAACTTACAGCATCAGCAGAGTTGGGGTTTTTTAAGCCTCCAATGTAGGTCATCGGTCAGTCCACAACTTTGTGTCCAACTATTGGATGGATTGCCATGAAATTCTCTCCAGACTTTCATGTTCCCAAGAGGATGAGGTCTAATAACTTTGGTAATCCCCTGACTTTTCCTCTAATACCACCATGAGGATTTGATATTTTTGGATTTAAAGGGGGAATATCATGCTTTTTATGACTTTCTATTGACCACTAGCATATTTCAGATCTGATTCAGGCTAAAACATGTACAAATGTATTTAAAAAGTTTATATTTCAAGTAAAAAACAAAGAAAAAAAAGTGAAATCCAAGTATTATAGTTTGTTTAATTAGCCTCCTGAAACTGACCAATCAGAACAGAGTGGGGTAATTGGGGGCTTTAACCCTTAGACAGACAGGAGTGGAAAATGAGATTTAAAAAAAAACATAATTTGATGTTACCAGCTATCTCATTTGCACCTAAAGTAAAACATTGCCACAAATATTTTTAATATATTTGGGATTTTATGAGTTGTATCTCTACTAGCATACCTATAAAAATTGTCATAATGGTGAAAACAATTGAATGTTTTATTTAATAAAGGCTTTCCTTTGGCATTCATATCACACATGCTAGTTTCTTAACTGATTTTTATAATTTCATACAATTGAACAACCACCTTAACCAATCATGCTCCTAACAGGTTGTTAAAGAGTCTATATCTCCTGGTGCACGTTGCCTGTTTAATGGTTAAAGACACAGGAGCTTAAACTGAGCAGGTGGACCTAAATGCAGAAGACGGCAAGCAGACAGGATCAAAAGTAGAACTATTTATTAAAAATCAAAAGAAAATGTGAGTACAGGAACTAGATGCAGGAAAGAGGGCAGAGGGAACAGCAGGAACTGAGGACGAAAAACCCAGAAACATAATCATCTTCATAATAAACCAACATGAATAGAACTCTTATCCATAATAAACAGAAAACCCCAAAAAGCCCTCTTAATAATAACTGAGTCTGAGAATAAGCAGATTAACTAATAAAGACAAACATTAATATATCATTTCAGACAGTCATTCAAAATAAACCCTCTCCCACAGAGTCCAGTTCACAAAAAAACACAAGGAGGAAATGTCTGAGGGTCTCTGGAGGACGGGTGGAAAACGATAATGATAAACACGGCCTGTTATCAGACAGAGGCTGAACTAAGGGTGTGAATTCAGAGCCAGTATAAGATAAATAAGGATATTTTTGAATTTAAATAACTGCAAAGATATTCAAGTACAGCCCCAGATTAAAAATATAAAGCTGGGAATGTGCCTGATAAGTGTACTTTTAAGTGACATGTCTAAACAATTATTGGGTAGATTGATATGGTGTGCCTCTCAGGATGAACTTTGGTGACCCCCTTCGCTTTTCTTCTAGCTCCTCCATACACCGGCATCATCACGAGTCAAAATGTCAAGTTGGCCTAAATTTTTATCTTGCATCATTCTCCTAATTTTTACCCCCTTGTTTCTTGACCCCAAAACAGCCAATGAACCAACTGTACTTCAGCCGTATGCTAAAGTACGGTTGTCATAGTTACGCATGTGAAAGAAACTCCAGTTCTTTCTATTATTTCCCTCCAGTCTCGCTCCTTTTTCTTCTTGTCGCTGTACTACTTTTTTTCTTCTTTTTTTTTTGCTCATGTTGAAACATTTTCAACTAGCGCCTTCCTTTGGCAAATTTGGGCTTAATTGTGCCTTTTTCATTAGCTTAATATGCAATCACACTGCCTCTAAAGCTTTTGCCTCACCTTCTGTCTGAACATGCAGTAAACTTCTTGTTTTAACAAATTACCAAATATTCAACCCAGTCTCATGACAGTTTTAAATTTAATCCAAAGATTTGCATATATGGACATGTATCTTACCTATGACGTCTATATAAAGTACAAATGTCCATGTTTTGATGTTGCTAGTTGGGTGGATGGTATGATAGATGAGTGGAAAAAGTGGAGGGGACCATTTTTCACTTCCTGTTTCCAAATACAAGCACATTTTTTTGTTGTGGTGTTTATTTTGCCATGATGACAAAGGTTGCCTAACTTTAAAGAAGTAACGTTAGCAACTTGATCATTTAAGTGATCTTTCTCTAACTCTATCCAAGTGGTTTTTGTGCCTAAACCTAACCAGACCTTTACCACAGCACTGACACATCATAAAAAGTCAGTATTTTAAACAATTATTCCCTGATTTACACAAAAAAACTTTTTGTAGGTACAAAAGATGTTTCCAGTTGAAATACTTTAATTTGAAAGGCCTGCTGAGTGTCACACAAAAAAATGTACAATTCATGTCCATGTATACAAATCTATGGATTAAGTTTCGCAAATATTTCACGAACTGTGATGAGACCCCGAAATATTTGTTAATTATGTGTAGAACTCGCAAAAATGGCGCCAAAATTGAAAATTCAATTCAAAATGGCCGACTTTCTGATGGAGTTAGGGTATGGGTCCAAGAGACTTTTTTATGTGTCCTTACATGATACATATGTGTACCAAATTTCTTTTGTCTACGTCAATCTGGAGCGAGGGGCTCAACTTTTTAAATGTGCCTAGGGGGCGCTGTACAGCCATTTTGCCTTGCCCATTTCCGCAAACCATAAAATTGCGCACTGTTTAGTGCTCGGGCCCTGATAACAATAATGAATCAAGATTTCCGACATTAATCGTCATTATTTTGTGTCGTTAACATCAGCATAGCGTCACATCGTCTGCATAGAATCACACTATAGTAGTTTTCACATCTTTAAATGTGGAGCATTGTATTGTGGGATTGTTAGCAGAAAGCCATAGACATGGTTTAATATTTAAGGGCAAAATATAGTGGAACATTCAGACATACAATAGAGTGCACTGTATAGTAAATAGGGAGTGATTTCGGACACAGTCATGGTATGCCTGTTTTAACTTATCATGTTGAGCATGAAGTGAACCACCCCAAAGGAAGAACTGAGACATAACCAACAAAAGAAAGCTCTTGTGTATTTGAAAGTAAAATAAAACTTTTCATATGAATGCAATCTGATGAAAACAATTACTAAAGAGTCTCTTGAGTTCAGTTTTAGTTCCCCCCCTCCCCCCCAATCTCCTAACAACCGAAACGTTTATCTTTGCTCTCAAAATACAGTGCATGAACTTTTCTTGGAAACAGATCTTTATCAGTGCAGTATTTGTTCCTCCTCCTCTTCTTCCTCCTCCTCCTCCTCCTCATCCTCCTCCAGCAGCAGCCACAGAATAACTTTTAACAATCATACAACCTGAACCACGTCAAATAAAAAACAGGTTTCTTTAAAAGGCTTCAGTTTGTTGGGGAAGAAAAACTCCTCATGGATGTCACTTCAATGCAGTCAGCTGATCAGGAATCTGTCAGTTCGGGTTTGTTTCAACCTGCTCGAGCTCCTTTTTTCTCCCACAGCTGTTTTTATGAGACTGAACTGAGTCGACCTGGATCCCCGTAAAGCTGAGCTCATTATGTTTAATTGTGTTGGATTTGAACAATGTGCAATCGGTTGTGTTGAATTCAGGAATTTGAGACTCGAGTTTGTTTTTTTTGTTCGTGGAGTGTTTCATTATGTTCACAATCCACGTTTATCTGTTTAGTTACTTCATGAACTTTGTTAAGGTTTTTACTTACAACTTTCATTCCTTCTTTCTTTCCTTGTTTTCTTTCTTCTCATTCCTTTCATTCTTCTTCATACTTACCTTGTTCTTTGATTATTTTTCTCTCCTGGCTTCATTTCCTTTCCTTCTTTCTTTCTTTGTTTCCTTCCTTCCTTTCCTTTGACCTCTTCTTTTCTTGTTTAATTTTTTTCTTCCCTTGCCATATATCCTGATTTTTTTCTCACCCTCCCCCTCCCCTCCTCCCTCTTTCTTTCCTTCTGTCCACCTTTCCCAATTACTTTGTTCCCTTTCTTTATGCCCACGTTTCCTTTATATTTTTCCTTCACACCTTCCTTGAGTTCTTTCTTTTCTTTGCTTCCTATCTGTTTTAGATTTAAGCCTCACTCTTTCACACTTTCTGCATGGCCTCTCCCCCTCCTCCCTTATTCCTTCCCTTTCTTCCTTGGGTGTTCTTTCTTTCCCTCTTTCCTTTTGGGCCCTTTACTCCTTGTTTATGTCTTTCTTTCCTCTCCATGTTTCCAAATCACGTTGTTTCTTTCTTTCTGGCCAGATTTGTTTCTTAACCTCATTTTTTTCTTCTACCTTCGACCTTTTCTTCCCTTCTTCCTTGGTTTATTCTTTCATTGTTTATTCCCTTCTTTCCTTATGTATTTCTTCTTTCCAAATTATTCCGTCCGCTTTTTTCAGGCCTTGATTTCTCTCATTCCTCCCTTCCTTTTCCTTGTTGCCTTCCCATCTTTCTTACATTCTCACTCTTGTTGTGTCTTTCCTGTTTTCCTTTGTTCTTTCCTTCTGCACTTCCTTTCATGCTAAATCATTTTATTTGTCCTTCCTTACTTCCATTCCCTCTTTAAATAATCTAAAAGCATGAAACTCCCCAGACCTTTTCACCCAATTATTTAAACTTTTGACACAGTAAGACTTTTTTACTGCTAATATTTCTCCACTTTTATTAAGTAAACTGTTTCCTCCTAGCAGAGTATTTGTCCGTTGTGTTGTTATGTACTCTGAAGATTGAAGTCCCCTCGTTGTTTATTGATAAACTAACCCGGCAGCATGGCACTGACTGGAATGACAACCGCGCGAGAGTCACAAAAAGTGACGCACACAGTCCCTGCATGAGGTGCCAGCAGTTTGTAAAGAGGCTAAAGACGCTGGCAGAGAGCACCTGTCAAACTTCATATCAAGTCACCCGTTTTTTCCACTAACCTGACAAAGCAGGCAGGAATACGCCTTCACTGCGTCATGCGTCCCATTAAATGTGCTACTCATCTCCATCTCGGATGTCTATACGTTACGAGCCTATAGACAAAGTGTGTTGTAGGTTCTCCTCTGACGCAGGGAAACCATTTAGTTGTAGTGTCTGGTGTCACAGGGACGCATAGCAATGCAAATGCTGCCTATAAATATACTTCCACGTCCAGGCTATTTTAAACCTTAACAGGGTCAAACAGGAGAGTTCAACTTCCTTTTACCACTGGGAATTTATGTCCTGAAATGTTTAATTGTCTGTAGAGGCCAGGAGAAAATCCAGGCCGTGGTTATTTTGATGATAAATAAACGGGTGGAGAGAAGAAAAAAAGAAATAGTAGGCAGTAAATTGATGAAGTTGACTGATAAAGAGGAAGTTCAACAAAATTTACATAAAAAAAAACAATAGATTTTCTTGCTTACTAGTGGAATCAGTTTATTCTTGAGCTTGGAAATAGCTTGCTTTGTCTTTCCAGAGATTTAAACTGCATATTGTGGCTTATAATAGATGATGATGATGATGATTGAGTTTGCTCAGTTTATTATAAGAGCCTATCTTCCCCGAGAAAAACATCTCAATAGGTTGTAATGTAAAAATGACCTATAGTAGATGTAGTAGTTATGACTTGAGAAGTGGCACGATTCAGATGACGTCTACATATGGTGGCAGATTTCCTCATTCGGAGGTGGCGAGTTTGATCCTAACTTGCAAAATAGTGGAGTTATTGGACTTATAGCTGCAGGAGGCCGCCGAGTGAAGCCAGTTTTTAAAGATCCGAAACTATGATTTTTGTTTTGTTTACTGTCATTTTAACCCTAACTACCATCTGTTTCTAACCCTAGCCAAGTGGTTTTTTATACTTAACCCTAACCACACCTTAAACACAGCGTTGTCACATCATAAAACATCTTCTTTCTTTTTTTCTAACAGCGATGTGTACCAGACAAATAAAGCCGTCCTGTTTATAACTGCTGATAGAGGAGTCTGATTAGAGCTCGTAAGAACTGCTGTGGGTCGTTCGGGGAGTTAACGGTCGATCAACCGTTTAATTGGGAGCGCCTGCTTTGTCAGAGAGATGATTTAATTATCATATGAGACAAGTGTGAAATTCTGATGGTTATACAATCACCTGTTATCACATTAGGGCCGAAACCAATCATTATTTGTATCATTGTTTAATGGTTTTTATTGATTAATTGCTTGGTCTATAAAACAATCCAGCACCTGATGGCAAATCTTCACAATTGAGGAGCTGTAAATGGGAAGGTTTTGCTTGAAAATGTCCTTATAAGATGAACTGATTATCAAAATCTGTTGACGAAGGCCAAGAAATATGGCTTAAAGATCCGGAGAGACAGAAAATTTTGATTTTATTTGCAGATATTTTACATTTCTGCCTCCATCCAAATGCAATGGAGGTAAATGGAAATCAATTTGTGGTGTTCACAGCGTTGCAAACTGACTTTTAAAAAAATTCAATAGCTAAAACACAGACTTTTATACTTTTACTTACTTTTATTGTTACTTTTCAAGCCATTTCTTAAGTTCTTACTTAGTTTCAGACAGTTAAACTTTCACTGCTTGCTGCAAAATTTGTGTTATTTCAAAAGTAATGTCAGTATAAATTACATTCACTAACATTTTATATTAGTTAAAGGCAGACAGACATTTTAAAACCTCTGCAAATAAAACTATTTGCACGATGCCAGAAGAATTAAGTGAGAAAATCTGCTTTTTTTGGGGTAATTTGGTTGAACTGACCCTTCAGCCTATTCATTGCATGTGACAACACTAATGAAAGCTATTCATTTGCACTTGAAACTTCACTTTCATGGCACCAAAAAAATTCAAAGCAACAGCCTTCAGCAGACCTGTCCTCTTGTTTCTTAAATAATAAACAGAAGGCAGAGTCTGTGTATTTGTGGTTTGAGGACCGAGGAGGCACACCCAGCACGTACTCGACGTCATCCAGAAAAAGAAACATTTCCTCCAATTCAGCACTTAAAGCAAAGAGCTGAATGTTAATATAATGATTTATTCAGTTTAAACCCATAAACCATCTCGAAGAAATACAAACACTGACCTCAGATTTCTTAAAAATAGCAAAGACCAACTAAGACGTTAACTCACTACAGTATATTAATATGTGGTGCATTGGTCCATTGAGAAATAACACAGGATTATATCACACTAATAGTTAAAAAAAAAAAAGGTAATTTATAAAAAAGTGTTTTCATTTCATAGTTTGTGCAAAATAATTATTTAAATATCAAATTTAAAGGATTAAAAGTGTTGTTTTATGTTAATTATATTGTTAAAGTAGCTCAATATTCACTGTTTATCCTCATTTCTGACAATGTGCTGAGAAGATTGATACCACACTCGTATTTGTATGTTAAGTGCAGAGATGGACATGGTTAGCTTAGCTTAGCATAAAGACTGGAAGCAGAGGGAAACAGCTAGCCCTGTCCAAAGTTAGACAAAAAAACCTCCCACAAACACCTTTAAATCTCACAAATTGACATTTCTAATATTACTTTATAATAATATAGTGTTTGTATGAAATCTCCTGGTTTGTTTACATTGTGTTTGCACAGAGACCAAAACCTAAACTTTGAAGAACAGCCAAGCTAACAGTTTCCCCTTCTTTCAGTGTTTGTGCTAAGCTAAGCTAAGCTAACCACTGTTCAATGCTAATTCTCTCCTACCACAGATATCAATCTTCTCTTCTAACCTTAAAAAAACCCCCACCAAAACAAATAAATGCATTTGACTAAGGCTGCAACTAATGATTGATTGTTTTCCTCGATGAATCATTTTGTCTATAAAATGTCAAAAAATTGGTGAAAAATGCTTCTTATATAATCTTGCAAAGCCCAATGTGATATCTTAAAAAGTCCCATTTTGTACAACGAACAGTGCGATACCCAAAGATATTAACTAAACTATCATGTAAGACAAAGAAAACCGACATAACCTCACATTTGAAAGGCTGCAATTACCAAATATTTATCTTTTTTTGCTTTTCAATGAATCGACTAATCCTTATTTTCTTTTTAGTCCCCAAACATTCCCGACCGTTCTTCCACAAGTGTGACACTAATTTCATGTTTGATTAACAATGATGAGTTTATTAAACCTCATGTCGTCCTGGTAACAGTCAATACATGCAAATGATTACATAAAAACAAAACATAAAATAAAATGCTACATTTAATATTTTTTTTAACAGTATGGAAGTACACTGCGGACAATAATTGAAAAATTTGGATGTTTTCATATTTGCCAAAAGTGGCAAAACTACTCCAATTTAACGTAATTAGTTAATAAATGTTGGTTTAATACTGATGATTATGATTGAAAGTGCTCAAAGAGAATACATATTTAAGGGTTAAATATTCCTTCTCTGTGTATAACATCATGTGCCATCTGAGGAAAACACATTTTAATTAAAACACCTCATGTCAAGTACCATAACGCCTACGACACAACATAACATAACAGGCAATTCATAATCATTCCCTGTGAGATGAACAATGAGACTTTTATAAACAGATATGTGCAAGATGAAGTGAAGTAAATGAGGCATGAATCATTGTCCTGGATTTTCCACTTTTCCTTCGAACCGCAATCCCTCCCATTAACAATCAAAGCCGCCACATCCAACAGCAGATTAATGGGAGACTTCCTCTACATTGCTTCACACAGTGGTAATTCATCTTAATTGTGATACATTCCCTTCTGGCTTCGTTCCCGGGTTCTCGCCAGATGCACGGCGTCTGTTTGACAAAATAAATCCCTTACAATGTCTTCAAAAGCTTTAAGTTGTTGCGCTTAAAGAGTCTGTGGTCCAACACATGCTGGTCAACATCTGTCATGACTGCAGCTGGTTTCGGCATTTCCAAAACCAGCTCAAAGATCGGGGGGGGGGGGGGGCCTGGAAAAGTCAGGATGGTGTCGTTTCAAGTAAAAATACTCCTGTGATTCGTAACAAGGACGGTTTGGCTCTCCCGTCGCCTCTCCTTCTTCCTCTCCAGTCTCATCTTCCAGCAGACGACGCTGGACGCTAAGAGCAACAGTCCGGACGACAGGAGCACCAGGCCGAAGTAGGAGATGGTGGATCCGTGCGAGTTGAAGCTGTAAGCAACGGCGGTGACAACGATGCCTGCGATGAGCACGACCACGCCGAACGGGACTGTGCAGCGGTAGCAGGACAACTCCGCCCCGCCGGTCGCTGCGGTCAGCTGGACCTCGTTGACCAGAGGGATGTTCACCGACGGCACGCCGGACACAGGACGCTCGCTGTTATTGGCTTTCTCAAGGGTCGCTGGCGTTCTCATGGTGTCTTTATTAGCTTCTTCTTGCATTGCAGGATCCAATAGCCTCCTTTTTTTCCTTTCTTTTTCTTTATTGGTAACCAACCGCAGATGGTTCCTCGGTGTCGCCTTGTTACCTTTCCTCCTCGTTAGGGTCTCCCAGTCTACGTAAAAGAAAGATATCATTCATTAAAGAGAGCAGAGAGCATGCAAAAAGTCAAAACTTGTTGCTCAACATCGGACGCAGCATTGCAGAAGATCTCGCAGATGCTTTTTGTTAGAATTCAACACCCGCATTTCACAATTCAACACAGCTTCCCGACCGCCACATGGTGCTTTAATAAACCCGAGTAACCTCTTTGCACAATCCAAGCCGCCTTCTGACCCAGTCAGAGGAGTTTGTCTGAATGACGCAGGACCACTCAGCCCAGCACGAGCTGAGACATTCCCTGGAGAGCGCAGGATATGACATTACAAACTGCTCCGTGAAATGCGAGGAGCTTCGAAATCACCAGCAATTTCACAAGCACTCATCCCCCCCACCCCCCGTCATGTCTGCTGCGTCGAACGCTGTCATCCATACGTTTGAGTGACAGTACACCGGTCATCCCAACTATCTTCCCAATCATTTTCAGGGTTTTAGATCAGCCAGTATTTTCATTATTCTTTTTTTATTCAGTAGAGGAACAGCATTTCTCTTTTTGTAGAATTATTAAAAGGTAGTTTAGAAAACCACTGAGGACAAATCCTCTGTTTTTCTATAAGTATTTGGAAGTCCAGCTAGTTTAAAAACAGTATGTATGGTGGCTTATTCCAGTATTTTGACCACTTTTAAGCCTACAAAATAAAGAATTATTGGCTTTAAAGCAGCATTTAGTGTTCGTGTTGAGATATAAAATGTAAAAAAAGAGTGTTGAATAAATAATGTATGTGTGTAGGAATGTATTTCATTTTGATGTCTGGTCAGAAATATGTGAGGAGTGAGGATGCATAGGAGTCATGAGTGAGTATTGCTACTCTGCAGCCCTGCAGGGCGTTCACTTGGTCTGATTAATCGCCAAATTATTGACTTTTCTTCTCAAATTTTGCTCTTTTTTTGTGACGTACTGGTGTCATTTACCTCTTTGGGGCTTTAAAAACTGTCTTTGTTTAAACTGCACACACCTTATAGATGTGTGTTGAAAGGTTTTCAGTACTGTAGTGAGTTTTTCAGCATTAAGGAAAGGGTCATAAGTAGAGCTGCAATGATAAATCGATAAATTGCCAAGTATTAAATTCATCTGCAACTATTTTGATAATCGATGAATCATTTGGAGTCATGAGTTAGGAAGAAAATGTCCAAAATCTCTTATTTCAGCCTCTCAGATATGAATATTTTCTGGTTTGTTTGGTTTTCTATGATGAGTAACCTGAATATATTTGGGTTGTGGACAGTTTGTCGGGATAAAACAAGACATTTGAGGACTTTGCAAAAGAGTTATCCACATTATTCACCATTTTCTGACAGAAAATTGACAGATTAACCCATAATGACAATAACCACTAGCTTGCAGCTCTTGTCACAAGCCTAAAAAGTTGGGAACAAGCCATCTATAAACTTTCACAATTAAAGAAAAGCTTTCAACTCTATAACTGAAAAGAGCCGTTTGTCTTTAAATGGCAGAGAAAAAAGGTCAATTTGATTTTCTGATTAAATTAACTCTAGTACACAATAAAAGGTGTGCATCTATTTACTGTTATTGTAATATATTGTATTTATTATACTGTATTATTGCGAGACTTTAAGTGAGTTTTTGCCTTAAGAACTTTTTAAAAGAAAAGGAGGGAAAAAAGCACCAACATGTGTATTAAATTACATGTAGGGCTGCAAGTAATGATTATTTTTGTCTGTCAGTTCATCTCTCAATTAATCATTGAGTCTGCCATTTATCAAAAAGTACAGAAAGAACACCCATCCCAGTTTTCCCAGGCAAAAGTCACTAATTCAGATGTCCAGATTTTGTTTAGATTTTGTCCGACTAACAGTCCAAACCCCAAAAAGATGATATGATAGTAATTTACACTTATATAAAACTGAAAATAGCAGAAAATTTCATTTTTTAAACACTGGATCTAACTGAATTTTGTGCTTTTTTTTTTGCTTTAAAAATGATTTAAATGGTTTAATTTGATCGATTAATCCATTAATAAACTAATCGTTGCAGCTCTAGTTGCACCTATGTCCAAACATTTAGTTTACAGTGTAACTGAAGCCTGAGCAAACATTTTGAAAGCTAATTAATCTGCAGCACCGACATACAAACTACAAAAATAACTGACTTTATTTGGAGTCTGGGTGTTACACAGTATTTGGTGACACGTCAGATTCAGTGACCTGCAGTGTTGGAAGAAGTACTCACATCTTTTTTACTTAAATACAACAATGTAAGTATAAATCCTGCATTTCCTGCAAGTATTACCAGCTAAATCTACTTACAGTACTCAAGTGAAAGTACAAATTTGAGCACAGCCTGAATACTTCATTACAAGTTAAAAAAAACTCTGCATTTAAATTCTACTTAAGTAACAGTATAGAAGTATTTTACGAGCCATATTCACATAAGGTACATAAAGTAAAAGCACAAATCTTGCAGAAAAAACCTGAATACTTCACAAAATGCTTCATTAAAAATAAAAAATCCTGCATTTAAATCATACTTTTATGAAAGTATTGAAGTATTACAGGTATTACAAGTTGTGTTTAACATGTAATTAAGTATTCTGGCTGTGCCTTATTTTCTGCACAATTTGTACTTTTACTTTAGTACTTTAAATTAAATTTAGCTGCTCTATACTTTTACTAATTTAGGATTTAAATGCAGGATTTTGCTTGTAATTAAGTGTTTATACACTGTAATAATGTGATACTTTAACTTAAAAAATAAAGGATCTGAGTACTTTTTCCAGCCATGCAAGTCACACAATCTGATGGGTAACCAAATAAACTGTAACACCTGTGTGTGTGTGTGTGTGTGTGTAGAACTAAAGTCTAATTATCGCAAGCATGAAGTTCAGCGTGTAACATTTTGCAGAGGAGACATGCACAGCAGCACAAAGAAAGAAAGAAAAAAAGAAAGAAAGAAAGAAAGAAAGAAGAAAGTGGAAGTTTACCTCACAGCAGTTTTCCATGTCGCTCCTCTGCTGCAGTGAAACTCGCCTCATTAAAACATTCAGTCAAGATTCATGTAATTGGGAGTGAGAGTTGTTTTTCTCTCCCTCTCTCTCTCTCTCTCTCTCTCTCTCTCTCTCTCTGTGTGTGTGTGCATGTGTGTGTGTCTGTGTGCGTGTGTGTGTATGTGTGTGTGTGTGTGTGTGTGTTCAGCCCGACAGCAGCTGGAGTCTGACTCCCATTCATGAGGATCGTCCCCCTTGTCAGTGAGTCCTCAGGTTGGGAGCTGTTGGTCGGACTGCCATCCCCATTGAAGAGCAACTATTTCAAGTATCGATGACTGAGCTGTGACGTTGACAGCATTGCACAGAACATGCCTGTTCCGGTTGAGCTTTTCACAATAAAGCGCCTTCTGCAGCGAATTTCAGCTTTTGGACAACAGTAAAGGATCATTCCAGCTGTTTTCTATATTTTTTCTTATTATTAACAAATCCCCTCCTATTAAAAAGTACTGTGTGTGTATCTTAACTTTGATATATCTTTTTCTCCTGTGGTATAGTAGTATATACTTATATATATATATATATATATATATATATATATATATATATATATATATTTACTAATATAGTATATACTTCTGTTATTGTCCAAAAAACTAGCATTACAAAGACTTTGATCATGTTAGTTTATTTAAAAATGAGCCAAAATACTAATAAAAGCAAACTTTTTCTTTATTACTCCTGCAAATTATCGTCTAACTTACATTTATATATATATACTGAAACCCAAATGTCTACAACAAAAACACAGAAATTGGTCTTGCTGCTATAATACTTTCGGAGGGGACTGTATATATTTTAGATCTTGTATCATTAAGTCGTCCACACTTTTATTTGACAATTTGAAGTGAAACTGTATTTTTTTGCTTAAAAAATGAGGCAGTTGACATGTCGATATTCATATTTCAAGATTAATTAATAAGAAATCATTAAATAACATGTTTTTAATGGTTAGTATAAAAAAAAGGACATTTTACTGGAAGGAAAACATTAGATATTTAAAAATGATTGAATGCATTACTACTCATATTGTGTGCATATTGTCTGTGGTGGTACAAGAATTACTTCTGGGTCTGAATAAAAAGGGTAATATTAATAAGTATTTTATGCCGCCGTTCACGCCTGTTTCGCACCCTATCAACTACATCATCTGGTTTAGGGGGGCAGCAGCCATTTGTGGACGTCACTCCGCCTAATGTTCTCCATAGCCTCAAACACCTTCACCTTTTTTCTGCCATTTCTTCCCTCTATATCCAATTTCATAAATATATAGTTATATTAGCTGCTGTTTTTTTCTATATTAATTGTTTTCCACTCCTTTTTTTTGCTCTATAACAAGTATGGCTTCCATTTGTAGGCCTCACTTAAAAAACTACAATTCCCAGAAGGTTGGTAGGCTACAGGTGTTTAACATACTGCCAATTAATTAGAATTAGCTTAGTTGTTTTACCTGCCTGTCCATTATTGAATCATGTCTGCTCTGATAAAGGTCAAATTCATTATTTAAAGGCTTCAATTGCAATAAAAAAAAAAAATGCATCCAAAACTTTCATATAATCTGCTCCTGTTATGTCTAAATGAAGCCATAAAGAACATTAACGTTAAGCCCCTTTAACAGCTTCATGAAGACAGTAATGTTTTGTCTTCCATGTCTGAAGAAGGACTCAACGCTCGCTCTGTTTTTTTGCATTTTTTTTGGCAGATGCTTGAATCTAAAGCAGCAAACTTAATAGAAACAAGAACAAAAAATTTGGAGCGTGCTTTATATAATTTCGAAGGTAAAAAAGTTCAGCATTCAAAATCTCTCAACATCAACTAGCGTAACATTTTAATTTACATTATTTATTCCCTCCCTAACGCTGTGGGATTTCTCTCTGTTGCATAACTTCTGATTATCTCACGCGATCACATGTGAACTGGGACTTTTTTTTTTTTTTTTTGTCGTGTCGTCTCCAGTCACAATAACACGTTTTTTTTTTTGCAACGGGTAATAACACGCTCAGCTGCTTGTAGGAATTTCGAACCCCTCCCATGACAAAACACACAGTGACAGAGCGTGACATCTGTCTGAGGAGTTCATTGTTTTTACTTTATAACAAAAAACCAGAAACATGAGAATCGTACAGGATTCAGTGTCTCAGGATCGAATCCCAGTTGTAACGTTAGGGGTTGATGGATGTGACTCACTTTCTACACGTCTGTCATGTAAACACAACGATATGACTTCGGTCCGTTCTACTGAGTAAAGAAAAGGAAAATATAAAAGAATATGTGGCTCTAAATCATGTAAGAGTAGATGGAGTATATCATTTTCATACACATATAAGGCTATTAACCTTCCTGTCGTCCTCCCGGTCAAATTGACCCCGTCTGTTTTGACTGTTCCTTCTTTCCTCCCTTCGGTCTGTCCTTCCTCCCTCCCTCCTTCTCTCTTTCTTTCCTTCCTCTCTCTTTCCTCCTTTCCTTCTCTCCTTCCTCCATCCCCCTTTCTTCCTTCCTTTTGTCCTTCCCTCCTTCCCTCCTTACTCCTTTCCTTCCTCCCTCCCTCCTTCTCTCTTTCTTTCCTCCCTTCCTTCTTTCCTCTGTCCTTCTTTCCTCCCTTACTCTTTTCCTTTCTCCCTCCCTCCCTCCCCTCCCTCCCTCCATCCTACCTTCCTTCCTTCTTCCCTCCTTCCTCCCTTCCTTCCTCCCTCCTTTCCTTCTTCCCTCCTTCCTCCCTTCCTTCCTCCCTCCTTTCCTTCTTCCCTACTTTCCTTCCTTCTTCCTTCCTCCCTTCCTTCCTCCCTCCTTTCCTTCTTCCCTCCTTCCTCCCTTCCTTCCTCCCTCCTTTCCTTCTTCCCTACTTTCCTTCCTTCTTCCTTCCTCCCTTCCTTCCTCCCTCCTTTCCTTCTTCCCTACTTTCCTTCCTTCTTCCTTCCTCCCTTCCTTCCTTCCTTTCCTTCCTCCCTTCCTTCTTTCCTCCCTTCCTTCCTCCTTTCCTTTCCTTCTTCCCTCCTTTCTTTCATCCCTTCCTTCTTTTCCTCCCTTCCCTCCCTTCCATCCTTCCTTCTTCCTCCTTCCTTCCTTGACTCGAGGACAACAGGAGGGTTCATTTAAATAACAGGATCTCACAAGATGCTGCAGGCTTCCAGATTGTGTTGCAGGAGTTAAAAAAGAGTTTTAAAAATCAAATTTCCTTTAATATAATGTAATGTTGTGTCTTATAATCTCTTATTATTCAGATCTGTATTTCTGTTCAACTTCTATTACTCTGTTTCTACTGCTCAGATATGCAAAGTAACATATAAGTAAATATATTCAAGTACTGTACTAAAGTAGGCAGTACAATAATAGTGTTGTTTAATTAACCCTTCCTGTTGTCCTCCCGGGTGAAATTGTTCCTTCTTTCTTTCCTTCCTCCCTCTTTCTTTAATTTTTCCTTCGTTCTTCCCCTCCTTCCATACTTCTTTCCTCACTTCCTTCCTTCCTTCCTCCCTTCCTCCCTTCCTCCTGTCCTTCCTTCCTCCTTTCCTTCCTTCCTTCCTTCCTTCCTCCCTTCCACACTTTCTTCCTTCCTTCCCTTCTTTCCTTCCTTCCTTCCTTCCTCCCTTCCTTCTCTCCTTACTTCCTTCCTCTTTTCCTCCATCCCTCCCTCCCTCCCTCCTTCCTTCTCTCCTTCCTTCCTTCCTTCCTTCCTTCTTCCTTCCTTCCTTCCTTCCTTCCTTCCTTCCTTCCTTCCTCCCTTTTATCCTTCCTCCTGTCCTTCCTTCCTTCCTTCCTTCCTTCCTTCCTTCCTTCCTTCCTTCCTTCCTTCCTTCCTTGACCTGAGGACAACAGGAGGGTTAAGTCAGTATTTCTATGACGTGCTCTTCTTTAATCAGGAGGAGATCCACTATATAAGACTTCAGCTTTTTAAGTGATATTATATGAAAGCTAAAATCTTCATCTATAAAGAAACAAGTAACTACAGCTGTTAAATGAAATTCTTTAAAAAGGAAAATGGAAAGTAAACCAGAAGTGGTCGTTTCTTTTACGTAAGTTAAGTTAAGTCACTGTTAAATTTGTCATGACCAATTAAAACAACTATGACAAATGATGGGAGGCCATTAAAGCAAAACATCATTTATCTGAAATAACTAAAGATGTCAAAACGTCATGAGGCGTGGTCGTCTGTATGTCAGTAGTCTTGGCGCTTCAGTGTGATTGAAGAAATAATGTTGTATGTTGACAGGAAAGGCAAAGATGGAGAGAAGAGAAGGGAGCAGAGTTTCTCCTTTCTTTCTCATCACTGAATAAAAAGGGGGATGTGATGGTATAGTACTGGGAACACTGGGAACACAAATTACTCCATTTAACCCTCCTGTTGTCCTCGAGTCATGGAAGGAAGGGAGGAAGAAGGAAGGAAGGGAGGGAGGAAGGGAGGGAGGGAGGAAGGAAGGATGGAAGAAGGAAGGAAGGATGGAAGGAGGGAGGTAAAAAGGAAAAGAGGAAGGAAGGAAGGTAGGAGGGAAAGGAGGAAAGAAGGAAGGAGGGAGGGAGGGAGAAAGGAAAAGAGGAAGGGAGGAAGGTAAGAGGGAAGGAGGAAAGAAGGAAGGAGGGAGGGAGGGAGAAAGGAAAGAGGAAGGGGAGGAAGGAAGGAAGGAAAGAAAGACAGAGGAAAGAAGGAAGGGAGGAAGGGAGGGGGGAGGAATGAAAGAGAGAAGGAGGGAAGAAGGAAAGGAAGGAGGGAAGGAAAGAAGGGGGGAGGGAGGAAGGAAGGAAGGAAGAAGGAAGGAAGGGAGGGAGGAAGGGAGGGAGGGAGGAAGGAAGGAAGGATGGAAGAAGGAAGGAAGGGAGGGAGGAAGGGAGGGAGGAAGAAGGAAGGAAGGAAGGGAGGAAGGAAGGAAGGATGGAAGGAGGGAGGTAGAAAGGAAAAGAAGAAGGAAGGAAGGTAGGAGGGAAGGAAAGAAGGAGGGAGGGAGGAATGAATGACAGAAGGAAGGAAGGAAAGAGAGAAGGAGGGAGGGAGGAAGGACAAACAGAAGGAAGGAAGGGAGGAAAGAAGGAACAGTCAAAACAGACGGGGTCAATTTGACCCGGGAGGACGACACAAAGGTTAAAGTAAATTAATTGAACATTTTACTTTAATAATAGCAAATAAATATTAAAAGCAACATGCTAAAATATAGCAGTAGTGAATTTGGCCAATGTTATATTACATACAGTGTTGAGGCAGTAACTCATTACAGTTACTGATGAAGTCATACCCCTTTAAGGTTTTTGCTCAGGAGGGTTTTTTCCTCATTTTTTAATATTTATTTAACATGTTACTGAATACATATATTGCTGTTTTTAATTCTTTAAAATCAATATGTTTTATATATATATTGTAAATAAATCATGACTTTGGTTTAAATGGAGTCACAGTACCAATTAAACCCATTTTATTCATCAAATATCTTTATTTTTTATTCCAAAATCTGCATGAACTAATGAATACATTTCCAAATGAGAGATAAATCTAACTTTATAATATAAGATATTAGATAAGATATTCCTTTAATAGTCCCACAATAGATTATAAAAGCAACAATAAGGAGAAGAAGAAAGAACAATAAATAATAAGTACAAAAACAATAAGAACAATAATAGTAGAAATATACAATAAAAATAATCTTTACATTATTTACAAGAGTAATATTGATATTGAGTAATCATATGTAATAAGTTACATTACTTTGATTAAGTAATTGAAATAGTTACATTACTTATTACCTTATTACTACTTATTATTATTATTATTATTATTATTAATAGGGTAACTAGTAAAGTGTAATCTATTACATTTCCAAAGTGAACTTCTAAAACCCTGAATATAAATTATCAAGAACAATAATAGTAAAAATATATATAAAGTATTTACAAGAGTAATATTGATATTGAGTAATCAAATGTAATTAAGTAATTGAAATACATTACTTATTACATTTTAAATAGAGTAACTACTAAATCAGTAATCTATTACATTTCCAAAGTAACCTTCCCAAACCTTGAATATAAAGGAGCATAAAATTCCCAATTAAAGTAATTAAAACGTGTATATTTTTAAATGACTGATCCTGATCCTGAAGGGTTTTATTGGGAAATCTTCAGGCGGAAGCAGGCAGTGTGTGTGTCCGCAGTGTGGACAGCTGTGTGTGTGTGTGTGTTGTGCGCGTGTGTGTGTGTGTATGTGTGTGTGAGGACAGGAGCCGTCATGTCGCTGCGGTTTACAGATGAGGACTTTGAGAGCGCGTGGGGGGAGCTGGACGAGCCACATCTGGATGGAGGATGGGAGCTTTTCACCCGAGACGATGGGAGTCAAAATCTACCGGCTCTTCGATAAGGTACACACTTAAAAATAATAATTAAAAAAACTGGTGTTTCTGCAGGAGGGAGGCAGCTACTGAGCGTTGAATGAATGAGCGTTGGTTTCCTCCACTGAGCACACACATCTGTATCATTATGATCACTGATTTCCTTCTTTACCAAAATATTGCGACATAATTATCCTCAGTTTAATCCTTTTTAATGACAGGCTTCACAAAACACACCAGCAGTGATATCCTAGCGGCCAATGTGGGAAATATCCGGAAACTGAGCGCGAGCTGCAGTCACACACCAAACTCCACGTGGAAAACTGTCAATTATAAGTTAATTGGTTTGTGTGCGCGTGTGAACATCTGTCTGATCTGACTGAATACATGCATGGATTCATAAGGATCCACTCTTCAATAAAATCGGCGTATATAACTCACAAGATACTACCTTAAATATACCTTTTAAACAAAAACAAGTCCAGTTTACATGTCATCAAGTTCAATGAGCTAGATATTAGTGATAGTGAAGCATTAAAAAGTAAGAAAGAAATACAGTACATACATTAAAAAACTAAGTTCACTCCTTTTTTTTCTCTCTACAAAATGAGCAAAAAGTGTAAAAATTACAAATTCAAAGACACTTATAGAACATTTATGAGATTCATATTAAACCAATAAGATCTTGATATACTTGTATGTTCATAATATCAAGTTTAGTTATAATATAACTTAATATACCCATCATTAAACTTATTACAGTCCATTTTGGCTGATGTTTAGAGACATTAAAGCATTAAAAAGTAAGAAAGAAAATACATTACATTCAATGGAGGAGGAAAAAATGAAATTATCTAATTTTTTAGCATTTCTTTCTCTCTAAAAATGAATTAAAAGTGTAAAAAATGACTTAGAAATTGACTGAGTTCTGCAAATTTGAAGCCCCTCTAGGCACATTTATGAGATTTATAATAAAACAATAAGATCTTACTATCTTCTGCACTATTGCAAAGAATCTCATGTCTTAAATAAACCATTTCAGTGTATTAATTAAGCGAATAGTAATGCAAATAAGTTATAAGGTCAACATAGTAACATAAAATCGGTGTTTTTGTGAATGGAGTTTGGTGTGACTTTCTTCAGACATAAATGTGGTCATAAAAATGAACGACTAGAAGGTTAATGTTTCAACTTCTTGCATATAACCTGTGAAAAGCATACTTATACTTTTATATTGCCCTCTTTTTTTTTTTTTTGAATCAAATCCAACACACTTCCTGTCTCAGAGCGAGGGCGAGGCGTGACGCAGAGCGGCTCTAATCACAGTTGTGTGGTTTGGGATTAGTCACATATGTTGCTGCATGTTGGAAAAAAGAAGGGAACTTTTAATAATGTGCTGCTGCTTTCAGGAAACCGGACTTTACGAGTACAAAATCTTTGGTGTGCTCGCCTCCTGCCCTGCAGAGCTGTGTGCAGAACGTCTACATGGACCTGACCTATCGGAAACACTGGGATGGATATGTGAAAGGTGATCAATACATTAATAAATCAATAAAACATGAAGGTAGAGTTCATTCTATCATTGTCCCTGCCATCAAAATTACTCTCCATATCACATTATTAATATTTATCTCCCTCAATTTAAAACATGGC